>NW_017192632.1:0-10186 GCF_001704415.2 Capra hircus
CCTTTTTTCAAATCTGAAATTTCAATAGTACACAAAAGTAGACATAATAGAACAGGCCCATCTTTGTCAGGCATGGTCTACAATGACCAGCTTATGGCTGAACTTGTCTTACTACAATCCATGCACTTACCTTTTCCTATATTTTTAAAGGAAATCTCAAACATCATCTTTCCTCTATAATTATGTCAGCATGTTTCTCCTCAGTGAGAACTCTTTTTGAAAGTATTATCATCATGGCATTAAAATCATAAATTAATTCAAAATCTTTAATATCATAAAGACTATTCACATTTTCCATTGTTTAAAATGCAGCATTTTTTCCAGCTTATTTGATCACATAGGGTTTTTTAAATTAATTGAATTATTTATGGCTGCCCTGGGTCTCTATAGCTTGGCGCAGGGCTTCTCCAGGTGTGGAGAGGGGGAGCTACTCTCTTGTCGTTTGCTGGTTTCTTGGGCTTCAGTAGTTGCTGCCCATGCGCTCAGTTGTTGCGGCTTGTGGGCTTAGAGCCCCAGAGCCTGTGGGATCTGCCTGGACCAGGGATCAAACCTGTGTCCTCTGCATTGCTAGGCACATTCTTACCCAGGGAAATGCCCCTCCTGCTCCTCCATTTTTGTTTCTAAGTTAGTCTTCTTTTTTGGATCCAAATAGAATCCACCAACTGGAATCACTAAGATAATGCATTTAAGTCTCTTACATGTATGCTTACCTTCTATTTCTTCTTTCCTTCCTTCTTTGCTCTCTCTCTCACCCGCTCTCCATCTCGCTTGGTCTATTGCTGTCCTTTATTTCCCCTTTAAATCATTCATTTGTTGAAGAAACTGAGCTGGTTGTTCTGTAGGATTGCCACAGTCTAAACTGTATACTAGGTGTACTTTAATAAGTGTTTCTGTCTTTCATACTTCCTTCTTGGTGGTAGAGTACACAGCAGCCCTGTAAAGTAACGAAAATGCAAGTCACACTCGTAGTTTAAAATTTTCTAGTAACCACATTGACAACTAAAAAGTATAAGAGCACAACAATGCAGATATAATCTTCTGCATAGCTGATAAAGCTATATATACCTAAAGGAAATATGGGGCTTCCCAAGAACTCGCCTCCCAATGCGGAGACCAAGAAATATGGATTCAATCCCTGGGTCAAGAAGATCTTCTGGAATAGGAAATGGGAACCCACTCCAGTATTCGAGCCTGGGAAATCCCATGGACAGAGGAGCCTGGCGGGATATGATTCATGGATCCAAAAGAGTTGGATAAAACTGAGCGACTGAGCACACACTCAAAGGAAATAGAATTCTACCAATGTTTTAAATTTGTGTTTTATAGAAAAATATTGTGCATGTCTCCAACTTTTAAGGTGACAGTCACATGAATTAGAAATGAACATCCAGGTCCTCAGTCCTACTACTTTGTAACTATTCAACAGCCATATGTCTAGCGGTCCCTACTTTGGAGCTGTAGATACAGAGACTGATGAGAGTCACACTTGCAGTCCTGGCAAGACTACTTCAGAAGTGGTGTGCGCTCTCTGATGAGGAGGCACATCAAGTCCTGTGTGTTTCCTCAAACAGTATTACCAGCCCTTTTAGTTCAAGACTTCTCAATCCATTTACTGATTATGTGGCATGAAATGGTGATATTCCATCATCATGTAGTATTTAACTGGAATATGTGCATCAAAAGAAACTTCTCCTAAATACTAAATACTCTTTAGTTACTCAATGGTACCCTCTGTAAAGAAAACTGCAGCTTAATGAGCAATGCTCCAAGTATCCTCTGTGGTCACCATTTGGTTATTTCTTTTGTCCCTTGTGCTAATATGAATTCAAATTTCAAACACCATGAAGTATTTCAATTTATTGCAATATAGCTCTTATCAATACTCAAATTATCTCTCTTTTGGCAGTGAAGGTGACTTTAAGCTGGCTCCTTAATTCTTTTGAAAAGTTCTAATAGTATTTGAGACCTTTCTTGATAACACTATGACAAGGTGCTTCTCTTGATCGTGAATATTTTCTGCCCTGACCTGGACTCGGTCATTTTTCTAAGAATCTCGGGTTTCCTTTTGTGCAAAATGTGGAATAACAAATCAAATGTAACCTTAAGATGCTTACTGGATTTGGTTTATTTCTAGGCATTTCCAGTGGACAGAAGTAGAAATACATATCATCTTTGTATGAATGTATATATTCAATTCAGAATGTCAGGCTTAATGAATGTTTATCTTTCATCTGCTTTTTCTGTATACCAGTATTTTTGTTTTTAAGGACACTGGGAGTAATAGAATACAGATGTCATACAATCTCCTTTGCTTATCCCACATCATGTGGAATAAGAAGAAATAGCAACAATGCCATAATCACACAATTAAGGAAAGCGCTTTTAAAAACTTTTGTCACTGTTCAGGGTACATATAATTATACTGTTTTATAGTTTTCATCTATATGTTGTTCCACAAAGTTACATCGTTCTTCCAATGTCTAGAAGTGACATTTAAAAGTCAATTTTATATGATAAAAAGGTGAATGCTGTTTCCAACTCTAATCTAACTACATAGAATATATTCACTATTCTGGCCTGACTATGAGATCTACAAGCGCCTCAAAGGCGTGGGTGACGACCCCTGATCTTAGAAGCTGGAATACACCGCCCAGACTCCTCTTCTGGCTGAGTTTGGGATGAAAGAACAAGATTTCCTGGAGTCAAGGTTCAAGTCTTAGCCTAACAGCGGTTTTCGTGTCCAAAGGAGACTTAGGAGCGAGAAATCTGAAATAAATTGAAATAGGATGAATCAAAACTGTGAGTAATAGGGCGCCTGAATAAAATATACTACTTCCATTGAGGTCTGGAACCCGCCCGGAAAGCTGTCACCTGGCTGGTCAATGACATCACAGCCCCGACCATTACTCACAGGGACAAGACGTGCGGTCCGAAGCCCCTCGTGGGCAGGACTCAGTGGGCGCAGCTCTGCCTTTACCTCGAGACCAGGTGACCCGACAGGGGGTGGCAGTGCTTCGGTCGCTGCGCCCTTTGGCGGCGGGGCCGGGCCTCCGATGACCATTGACCGGCAGAGCCGCAGGGTCCTGCGGAGCCGCCGCCGCTCGTCCCCCACGTCCCCGCGGTCCAGGCCCTGCGCTGCTCAGAGCAGCAGGTTTCGGACCTCGGCTGCTGAGCGGGAGGCGGCAGAGCACGGGGCCCAGGGCCTCCTTCGCGGGACCCAGACCTTCTGGTCCCAGAGCAGGACGAGCTGGGCGCTGGGGCGGGAGAGTAGGCCCACTCAGCGCGCACCTGAGGCGCAGGTCGCTTTCAGGAGACTGAGTTCCGGCTGCGCCGGTAAAAGACCCTGCGTGCGGCCTAAAGGGAAAGGTCCCACCGAGACTCGAACTCGGATCGCTGGGTTCAGAGTCCAGAGTGCTGACCGTTACACCGTGGGAACGCGGCCGCCTCGCTCTCCAGCAGCTGAGCGTGTGCTCGCAGCGCGCGGTCCCAGGCCCTCCGCCCTCCCAGCGCGCTTGTCACTCCGCGCGAGCTGCTTCCTCCCGACGCCAGGGGGCGCTGCCTCGCCGGCGGCGGCCGTCTCTACAGCTTTGACGCAGGGGAATGAGAGGAAACCCATTCGGGGTGAGCGACGGGGCGGGGCTTTAGGCCTCCCCAGATGCTCCTGCTCTGCTGGTGTTCTAGAGTTTTCTGCCTGAGGTAAAATTCCCGCCAGGAAAATTTTAAAAAGCCCTTCCTCTTTGGAGTTGTCTTCTTCCTGCTGCCCGGAACTCTGAACGTCCTCAGAAGAGCCCTTGGGACTTCGTAGGCTGTCCATGCCTGTACCCACGTCCAAGGGTAGAATAGCAGGCCCGCCGGCTTCGTGGGTGGGGAGTCGGGGTGGGGCACGACACGGCATTTGCTCTGGTCGAGGGATCGGCCTTCCCACCCGTTGCACCATGCGGTGGAGGACCTGCGAGCCCAAATAAGTTAGGCATAAAGGACGGTTACAGCAGTAACAGGACTGTTGAAATGTGCCAAATCCTGTAAGCGTTGAGCGGTGGAAAGTATGGGTTTGTATTGTTGTTCAGCCGCTCTGTGGTGGCCAACTCTTTTCGACCCCATCGACTGCAGAGAGCCAGGCTTCCCTGCCTTCACCATCTCCCAGGCCTTACTCAAACTAATTGTCCACTGAATCGGTAATGCATCAACCATCTCGTCCTCTGTCGTCATCTTCCCTCTTGCCTTCAACTTTCCAGGATCAGGGTCTTTCGCATCATGTGGCCAAAGTATTGGAGAGTCAGCCTCAGCGTCAGTCCCTCCAATGAATATTCAGGACTGATTTCCTTTAGGATTGACTGGTTTAATCTTGCAGTCTAAGAGACTCTCAAGAGTCGTCTCAACACTACAGTTCAAAAGCATCAAGTCTTTTGCGCTCAGCTTTCTTTGAGCTTTCCTTGTGGCTCAGAGGTTAAAGCGTCTGCCTGCAATGCAGGAGATCTGGGTTTGATCCCAGTCAGAAGATCCTCTGGAGAAGGAAAGATCCTCTGGAGAAGAAAATGCGATTCACTCCAGTGCTCTTGCCTCAGAGGAACCTGGTTGGTCACTGTCCATGGGATCAGAGTCGCATAGGATTGAGCAACTTTTTTCTCTTTATGATTCAACTCACATCCATACATGACCACAGAAAACTATAGCTTTGACTAGACAGACGTTTGTTGGCAAATTAATGTCTCTGCTTTCTAATATGCTGTTTAAGTTTGTAGTAGCTTTTCTTCCAAGGAGCAAGATCTTTTAATTTCATGGCTGCAGTCCCCATCTGCAGTGACTTTGGCGCCCAAGTAAAGAAAGTCTGTCACTGTTTCCCGTGTTTCCTCCATCTATTTGCCATGAAGTGATGGGACCAGATGCCATGATTTCTGTCTTTTGCTTTGAGTTTTAAGGCAAGTCTTTTCACTCTCGCTTTTTCTGCTTTCTGGCATCTTAAGGATGGTGTCATCTGCATCCTCAGTTTTGTACTTTACATGATGTACTCTGCATGTAAATAAGCAGGCTGACAAGACACAACTTTTGATGTACCCCAGACTCATCTGAAATCACCCTGATGCTGGGAAAGACTGAAGGTGGGTGAAGAAGGGGACGACAGAGGATGAGATGCCTGGAAGGCATCACCAATTCAACGGACTTGAGTCTCAGTAAATGCTGAGAGTTGGCGATGGACAGAGAGGCCTGGCATGCTGCATTCAGTCCGTGGGGTCTACAGAGACAACAAGACTGAACTGAAGTAGCTACTATAGTATATATATAAAAAAACAACACATAACCTCTATGTATAATACAAAACATAAAAAGTTAATAGCTTGAGGGAGCAGTGTATTCACTACTGAGCTGAACTTGTTTGACTAGTCATGTTTACTTTTTGCGATCTCACCAGGCTCTTCCATCCATGGGGTTTCCAAGCAAGAGTACTGGAGTGGGTTGCCATTTCCTTCTCGGGGAAATTTTTCCGAGGGCTTCCTGCATTGCAGGGAGGTGTTTCAAATCACCTGAGCTGCCAGAGAAATCCCACATAACAGTAGAAGGTAGTTCTATCGTTGAAACCATAGTTACCAGGGGAAAGCGCACACGCAGTCCCCAACTATCACAAACTATGCAGTTGAGTTTCCCGCTTTTGGGGAACCGCAGAGGTCTACACACCCGCAGGGCAATGGGCGAGCCTAGCCCTGGGAGAACCACCTTCGTGATCACAGTATCTGCCCTGCCAGGTAAGTATAAAGTAATTCTGCCCGCCGCCCACACAGCCTTAGACACGTTCACAGTACGCACAGGCTCACTTTGCTATTGCCCCCTCATCTCTTCCACCACCGTCCGCACCCCATCGTTTCCCCCGCCTCTCAGGCATCCTAACAACTCTTCTAATAAAATCCAAGCAGTATCTCTGGAAAACTTGCTCAACTGGCAAAGTGGCAGGCCAGGAACTGTACCACTTCCGCTGCAAAATTTACATAAGCCCAGCCCCATTCAGGACCTATAAGGGGGTTCCTCTCCTCCAACCCAAGCCCTGTCCTATGCCCCTCATCTCCCCTCCACCCCAGCCGAGACGACCAATGTGCAGGCCAGCTGCTGAAGGAGAAGTGAAGTCATGATTCCCCACAGTTTAGGGAGCCCAGGAATCAGTGGAAGCAGATCCTTTATTCTTTAGTTGAGATGTAGGGGAATTAAGCCACCTTCCTTGCATTCTTAACTTTATTCTGTGTTACATGCTGAGAATAGTATTTCTGTGTCCTCTGTTCAGTTCAGTTCAGTCGTTCAGTCGTGTCTGACTCTTGCGACCCCATGAACGGCAGCCTGACAGGCCTCCCTGTCCATCACCAACTCCAGAGTCCACCCAAACCCATGCCATTGTGTCGGTGGTGCCATCCAACCATCTCATCCTCTGCCATCCCTTCTCCTCTGGCCCTCAATCTTTGCCAGCATCAGAGTATTTTCAAATGAGTCAGCTCTCTGCATCAGGTGGCCAAAGTATTGGAGTTTCAGCTGCAGTATCAGTCTCTCCAATGAACACCCAGGACTGATCTCCTTCAGGATGGACTGGTTGGATCTCCTTGCAGTCGCAGGACTCTCAAGGGTCTTCTCCAACACCACAGTTCAAAAGCCGTCAATTCTTCAGCGCTCAGCTTTCTTTATAGTCCAACTCTCACATCCATACATGACCACTGGAAAAAACCATAGCCTTGACTAGACGGACCTTTGTTGACAAAGTAATGTCTCTGGCTTTTTAATATGCTGTCTAGGTTGGTCATAACTTTCCTTTGAAGGAGCAAGTGTCTTTTAATTTCATGGCTTCAGTCACCATCCGCAGAGATTTTGGAGCCCAGAAAAATGAAGTCAGTCACTGTTTCCTCATCTATTTGCCATGAAGTGATGGGACCGGATGCCAGGATCTTCGTTTTCTGAATGTTGAGCTTAATTTAAGCCAACGTTTTCACTCTCCTGTTTCCCTTTCATCAAGAGGCTCTTCAGTTCTTCACTTTCTGCCATAAGGGTGGTGTCATCTGCATATCTGAAGTTACTGATATTTCTCCCGGTAATCCTGATCCCACTTCTGCTTCCTGCAGCCTAGCATTTCTCATGATGTATTCTGCATAGAAGTTAAATATGCAGGGTGACAATATACAGCCTTGATGTACTCCTTTTCCTATTTTGGAACCAGCCTGTTGTTCCATGTCCAGTTTTAAATGTTGCTTCCTAATCTGTATACAGATTTCTCAAGAGGCAGGTCAGTTGGTCTGGTATTCCCATCTCTTGGAGAATTTTCCACAGTTTATTGTGATCCACACAGTCAAAGTTTTGGCATACTCAATAAAGCAGAAATAGATGTTTTTCTGGAATTCTCTTATTTTTCGATGATCCAGGGATGTTGGCAGTTTGGTCTCTGGTTCCTCTGCCTTTTCTAAAACCAGCTTGAACATCTGGAAGTTCATGGTTCACGTATGCTGAAGCCTGGCTTGGAGAATTTTGAGCATTACTTTACTAGCGTGTGGACGCGTGAAATTGTGTGGTAGTTTGATCATTCTCTGGCATTGTCTTTCTTTGGGATTGGAATGAAAAGTGACCTTTTCCCGGGTCCTGTGGCCATTGCTGAGTTTTCCAAATGTGATGGCATATTTGAGTGGCAGGCACTTTCACAGCATCATCTTTTCAGGATTTGAAATAGCTCAACTGGAGTTCCATCACCCCCACTAACTTTTGTTTATAGTGATGCTTCCTAAGGCCCACCTGACTTCTTATTTAATCAAACCCCCACAAATTGCTCATTTTCCATGTCAAGTAACATAATCACAAATTCCAGGACCCACATGTGGGCATCTTTGAGGAAGCATTAGTCTACACCACAGCCAGGATCCCCAGGGAACACATTTCTGCAAGCATATCAGTCAGTGGTGGCTGCTCCATTCTGAAAGTGATTCAGGTGAAGCAAGTCAATCCACTGCATCTGAGGGTCAGCCAATCAACAGCTGGGCCCCGTATTGAGGCATCTGAGTCAGAGAGACAAGGAAAATGCCCGTGGAGTGACGAATCTGAGGACCCAGTACCTGGGCAGTTCCCAGGGATCAGAGTTGAGAGCTGGCAAATGCTTTCATGGGGAGAGGAGGCTGGGGAGGGTGTTAGGAGCTGAGTATATGTGTTTCCCTCCCCCACCCCTGACAAATTCATATCTTGGATGCTAATCCCCAGTGAAGCTGTATTTGGTGAAGGAACTTTGAAGGATGTAATTAAATGTAAATGAGATCATAGCCTTGGGGCACTGATAGGATGTTTCCATTTCAGTTTAGTCGCTCAGTCATGTCCTGACTCTTTGCGACCCATGGACTGCAGCATGCCAGGCCTCCCTGTCCATCACCAACTCCCGGAGTCTATCCAAACTCACGTCTGTTGAGTTGGTGATAACATGCAACCATCTCATCCTCTGTCTTTCCCTTTTACGCCTGCCCTCAGTATTTCCCAAGCATCCGGGTCTTTTGAAATGAGTGTGCTCTTTGCACAAGGTGGCCAAAGTATTGGAGTTTCAGCTTCAGCATCAGTCCTTCCAATGAACACCCAGGACTGATCTCCTGTAGAATGGACTGGTTGGATCTCCTCGCAGTCCAAGGGGCTCTCAAGCATCTTCTCCAACACCACAGTTTAATAGCATCAATTCTTCGGCACTCAGCTTTCTTTATAGTCCAACTCTCACATCCATACGTGACCACTGGAAAAACCATAGGCTTCACTAGACGGACCTTTGTTGACAAAGTAATGTCTCTGCTTTTCAATATACTGTCTAGGTTGGTCATAACTTTCCTTCCAGGAGTAAGTATCTTTTAATTTCATGGCTGCAGTCATGGTTATAGAAAAGGCACAGGAAACAGAGATCAAATTGCCAACATCCTCTGGATCATCAAAAAAGCAAGAGAGTTCCAGAAAAATATCTATTTCTGCTTTATTGACTATGCCAAAGCCTTTGACCTTGTGGATCACAATAAACTGTGAAAAATTCTGAAAGAGATGGGAATACCTGACCTACTTCTTGAGAAATCTGTATGCAGGTCAGGAAGCCACAGTTAAAACTGGACATGGAACAACAGACTGGTTCCAAGTAGGAAAAGGGTTGTGCTTAAATGAAGAGATAACCAGAAACTGACCTACCTCAGCTCAAGTAACAAGAAAAGACCTTGTGAGGACCCAGCCAGGCAAGGACTATCTGCAAGCCAGGAAGAGAGCCAGCAGAAACTGAATTGCTGGGCAGTTCCAACCATAATCTGCTGCTGCTGCTGCTAAGTCGCATCAGTCGTGCCGACTCTGTGCGACCCTGTAGACCGCAGCCCAACAGGCTCCTCTGTCCCTGGGATTCTCCAGGCAAGAATATTAGAATGGGTTGCCATTTCCTTCTCCAATGCATGAAAGAGAAAAGTGAAACTGAAGTCTAGGACTTCTCAAAACTGTGAGAAAACAGATTTCTGGTTAAGCCACCCAGTCCATAGCATGGATTTTAGTCACCATCTGCAGTGATTTTGGAGCCCAAAAAAATAAAGTGACATCACTGTTTCCCCATCTATTTCCATGAAGTGATGGGACCGATGCCATGATCTTCGTTTCTGAATGTTGATAAGTTTTCACTCTCCAACTTTCATCAAGAGACTTTTGAGTCTTCATGCCATAAGGGCAGTGGCATCTCATATCATTGATATTTCTCCTGGCAATCTTGATTCCACTTGTGGGCATGACTGCCATGGTGACAATATACAGCCTTGATTCCTATTTGGAACCAGTTGTTCCATGTCCAATTCTAACTGTTGCTTCCGACCTGCATACAGATTTCTCCAGAGGCAGATTAGGTGGTCTGGTATTCCCATCTCTTTCGGAATTTTCCACAGTTTATTGTGATCCACACAGTCAAAGGCTTTGGCCAATAAAGCTCTGGAACATCCATGCCAGCTTGAACATCATCCAACCATCACCCTCCATTTCTCATTCTTTCTTCCAAACTCACGTCTCACAGCATGAGTTGGGTGATAACATGCAACATCTCATCCTCTGTCTTTCCCTTTTACGCCTGCCCTCAGTATTTCCCAAGCATCGGTCTTTTGAAATGAGTGTGCTCTTTGCACAAGGTGGCCAAAGTATTGGAGTTTCAGCTTCAGCATCAGTCCTTCAATGAACACCCAGG
>NW_017192633.1:0-10186 GCF_001704415.2 Capra hircus
CCCCATCGTAAGTCGAGAGCACCTGACGCAACTCGAGAAAATCCAGGAGGTTCTCCAATCCAGGCGAGATGAGGCCCATTTCCTCTGAGGGCAACAAGGGGGGTAATCACACTTAAACTCTGGAAACTTCCAAAGGGTCCTTCACACCCCTTGCTGCAACTCAAGAAGTTCCCAGACATACCCGTCTCCACTCAAGAGGATCCCAAGGGTCCTGCCCATATCCAGAGTGGCCCGATTCCGCCTGCTAGCTCGAGAGGAGGTATCCTTTCCCTGCGTGGTCGGGAAAGTATTCCTAGCGTTCCCGTCTCATCTCAAGTGTAGGCGCTCTCCACAGGAAAGGCGAGAGGAACTCCAGTCTCAAGCCCCATTCCCAAAGTCCCCTGGATGTCTCAGTCCATTCCAGGGAAACCTGTTTTCCCTGCACTGCCTCGACTTTCAATCCGAGGATCGACTCACACCACGGTGACACGTGGGACAGCCCTGTGGGAAAGCCTCGTGGGAAAGCCTCGAGGGAAAGACACAGATCCCTTGATCCACGCGAAGGGAAGCGCGACACTGCTGCTACAGCTCGGGAGGAAAGCGCACGTGCATGCCCCCACTCGAGACGAGGACTGACTGCCCTGGGGAGAATCCAGAAGTACCCCAAGATCCATGTCGCACTGGAGAGGAATTCTCAGGTTCTGGCACTGAGTCCACACCAATGTCTTAGGACCCAGCATCGACGGGAGAGGAATCCCGATAGGCCCCCGAGCAACTCGCATGGGGACTGGCCTTTCCTGAGGCCACCACAGCCGGGTCCCTGAGTTCCCCGTCATAAGTCGAGAGCACCAGCCGCAACTCGAGAAAATCCAGGAGGTTCTCCCCTCCAGGCGAGCCTGAGACCTATTTCCGCTGAGGTATCTCGAGGCTAATCACACCTTACCTCTGGAACTTCCAAAGGGTCCGTCACTTCCTTGCTGCAACTCAAGAAGTTCCCCGACATTACCCGTCTCCACTCAAGAGGAACCCGAGGGTCCCGCCCATATCCAGAGTGGCCCCGTTTCCGCCTGCTAGCTCGAGAGGAGGCATCCTTTCCCTGCGTGGTCGGAAAGAATTCCTAGCGTTCCCTGTCTCATCTCAAGAGTAGGCGCTCTCCACAGGAAAGGCGAGAGGAACTCCAGGCATCAGGCCCCATTCCCAGAGTCCCCCAGATGTTTCAGTCCATTCCAGGGAAACCTGTTTTCCCTGCACTGCGTCGACTTTCAAGCCGAGGATGGACTCACACCGCGATGGCACGTTGGACAGCCCTGTGGGAAAGCCTCTTGGGAAAGCCTCGTGGGAAAGCCTCGAGGGAAAGCCACAGATCCCTTGATCCACGCGTAGGAAGAGTGACACTGCTGCTACAGCTCGGGAGAAAAGCGCACGTGCATGCACCCAAACGAGACGAGGACTGACTCCATGGGGAGACTCCAGAAGTACCCCAAGATCCATGTCAGCACTGGAAGGAATCCTCAGGTTCCCGCACCGACTCCACACAAGGTCTTAGGCCCCTGGCATCGACGGGAGAGGAATCCCGAGAGGCCCCGAGCAACTCGCATGGGGACTGGCCTTTCCTGAGCCACCAGATCGGGTCCCTGAGGTCCCCGTCGTAAGTCGAGAGCACCTGCCGCAACTCGAGAAAAATCCAGGAGGTTGCTCCCCTCCATTCGAGATGAGGCCCATTTCCGCTGAGGCGTCTACGAGGCTAATCATCATCTAACATCTGGAACCTCCAAAGGGTCCTTCACACCCCCTGCTGTTACTCAAGAAGTTCCCCGACATACCCACTCCACTCGAGAGGAAGCACGAGAGTCCCGCCCACATCCAGAATAGCCCCGTTTCCGCCTCCTAGCTCGAGGGGGGGATCCTTTCCCAGCGTGGTCGGGAAGAATTCCCGGCGATTCCCGTTGCATCTCAAGAGGAGGTGCTCTCCACAGGAAAGGCGAGAGGAACTCCAGGGTCGTGCCACCATTCCCAGAGTCCCCCTGGATGTCTCAGTCCATTCCAGGGAAATCTATTTTCCCTGCACTGCCTCGACTTTCAAGCCGAAGATCGACTCACATCTCGCTGGCACCTGGGACAGCCCTGTGGGAAAGCCTCGTGGGAAAGCCTCGAGGGAAAGACACAGATCCCTTGATCCACGCGAAGGGAAGCACGACACTGCTACTACAGCTTGGGAGGAAAGCGCACGTGCATGCCCCCCTCTCGAGACGAGGACTGACTGCCCTGGGGAGACTCCAGGAGTACCCTAAGATCCATGTTTGCACTGGAGAGGAATCCTCAGGTTCCGGCACTGACTCCACACAAGGTCTTAGGCCCCAGCATCGACGGGAGAGGAATCCCGAGAGGTCCCGAGCAACTCGCATGGGGACTGGCCTTTCCTGAGGCCACCAGAGCGGATCCCTGAGGTCCCCGTCGTAAGTCGAGAGCACCTGCCGCATCTCGAGAAAATCCAGGAGGTTCTCCCCTCCAGGCCAGATGAGGCCCATTTCCGTTGAGGCAACTAGGGGGTAATCACACTTTAACTCTGGAACTTCCAAAGGGTCCTTCACACCCTTGCTGCAACTCAAGAAGTTCCCCGACATACCCGTCTCCACTCAAGAGGAATCCGAGAGTCCCGCACATATCCAGAGTGGCCCCGTTTCCGCCTGCTAGCTAGAGAGGAGGGATACTTTCCCTGCGTGGTAGGGAAAGAATTCCCGGCGTTCCCGTCGCTTCTCAAGAGGAGGCGCTCTCCACAGGAAAGGCGAGAGGAACTCCAGGGTCGTGCCACCATTCCCTGAGTCCCCCAGATGTCTCAGTCCATTCCTGGGAAAACTGTTTTCCCTTCACTGCCTCGACTTTAAAGCCGAGGATCGACTCACACCACCGTGGCACGTGGGAAAGCTCTGTGGGAAAGCCTCGTGGGAAAGCCTCATGGGAAAGTCTAGATGGAAAGCCACAGATCCCTTGATCCACGAAAAGGGAAGCGTGACACTGCTGCTAAGCTCGGGAGGAAAGCGGACGTGCATGCCCCTACTCGAGACGAGGACTTACGCCTCTGGGGAGATTCCAGAAGTCCCGGAAGATCCATGTCGGCACTGGAGAGGAATCCTCAGGTTCCGGCACTGACTCCACACAAGGTCTTAGGCCCTGGCATCGACGGGAGAGGAATCCCGAGAGGCCCCCGAGCAAACTCGCATGGGGACTGGCCTTTCCTGAGGCCACCAGAGTGGTCCCTGAGGTCCCCGTCGTAAGTCGAGAGCACATGCCGCAACTCGAGAAAATCCAGGAGGTTCTCCCCTCCAAGCGACATGAAGCCCATTTCCGCTGAGGTATCTCGAGGCTAATCACAGCTTACCTCTGGAACTTCCAAAGGGTCCTTCACACCCTTGCTGCAACTCAAGAAGTTCCGCGACATACCCGTCACCACTCGAGAGGAAGCAGGAAAGTGCCGCCCACATCAAGAGGAGCCACGTTTCCGCCTCCTAATTCGAGAGGTTTGGTCCTTTCCCTGCGTGGTGGGGAAAGAATTCGCGGCGTTCCCGTCATATCTCAAGAGGAGGCGCTCTCCAGAGGAAAAGCGAGAGGAACTCCAGGTTCGTGCCACCATTGCCAGAGTCCCCCAGATGTCTCAGTCCATTCCAGGGAACCTGGTTTCCCTGCACTGCCTCGACTTTTAAGCCGAGGATCGACTCACACCACTGTGGCACGTGGGAAAGCACTGTGGGAAAGCCTCGTGGGAAAGCCTCATGGGAAAGTCTAGAGGGAAAGCCACAGATCCCTTGATCCACGAAAAGGGAAGCGTGACACTGCTGCTACAGCTCGGGAGGAAAGCGCACGTGCATGCCCCCACTCGAGACGAGGACTTACGCCTCTGGGGAGACTACAGAAGTCCCTGAAGATCCATGTCGGCACTGGAGAGGAATCCTCAGGTTCCGGCACTGACTCCACACAAGGTCTTAGGCCCCCGGCATCGACGGGAGAGGAATCCCGAGAGGCCCCCGAGCAACTCGCATGGGGACTGGGCTTTCCTGAGGCCACCAGAGTGGGTCCCTGAGGTCCCCGTCGTAAGTCGAGAGCACCTGCCGCAACTCGAGAAAATCCAGGAGGTTCTCCCCTCCAGGCGACATGAGGCCCATTTCCGCTGAGGTATCTCGAGGCTAATCACACCTTACCTCTGGAACTTCCAAAGGGTCCTTCACACCCTTGCTGCAACTCAAGAAGTACCCCCGACATACCCGTCTCCACTCGAGAGGAAGCAGGAAAGTGCCGCCCACATCAAGAGGAGCCACGTTTCCGCCTCCTAGCTCGAGAGGTTTGATCCTTTCCCTGCGTGGTGGGGAAAGAATTCGCGGCGTTCCCGTCGCATCTCAAGAGGAGGCGCTCTCCAGAGGAAAAGCGAGAGGAACTCCAGGTTCGTGCCACCATTGCCAGAGTCCCCCAGATGTCTCAGTCCATTCCAGGGAACCTGGTTTCCCTGCACTGCCTCGACTTTTAAGCCGAGGATCGACTCACACCACTGTGGCACAGTGGGAAAGCACCTGTGGGAAAGCCTCGTGGGAAAGCCTCATGGGAAAGTCTACGGGAAAGCCACAGATCCCTTGATCCACGAAAAGGGAAGCGTGACACTGCTGCTACAGCTCGGGAGGAAAGCGCACGTGCATGCCCCCACTCGAGACGAGGACTTACGCCTCTGGGGAGACTACCAGAAGTCCCGGAAGATCCATGTCGGCACTGGAGAGGAATCCTCAGGTTCCGGCACTGACTCCACACAAGGTCTTAGGCCCTGGCATCGACGGGAGAGGAATCCCGAGAGGCCCCCGAGCAACTCGCATGGGGACTGGCCTTTCCTGAGGCCACCAGAGTGGGTCCCTGAGGTCCCCGTCGTAAGTCGAGAGCACCTGCCGCAACTCGAGAAAATCCAGGAGGTTCTCCCCTCCAGGCGACATGAGGCCCATTTCCGCTGAGGTATCTCGAGGCTAATCACACCTTACCTCTGGAACTTCCAAAGGGTCCTTCACACCCTTGCTGCAACTCAAGAAGTACCCCGACATACCCGTCTCCACTCGAGAGGAAGCAGGAAAGTGCCGCCCACATCAAGAGGAGCCCACGTTTCCGCCTCCTAGCTCCGAGAGGTTTGATCCTTTCCCTGCGTGGTGGGGAAAGAATTCGCGGCGTTCCCGTCGCATCTCAAGAGGAGGCGCTCTCCAGAGGAAAAGCGAGAGGAACTCCAGGTTCGTGCCACCATTGCCAGAGTCCCCCAGATGTCTCAGTCCATTCCAGGGAACCTGGTTTCCCTGCACTGCCTCGACTTTTCAAGCCGAGGATCGACTACACACCACAGTGGCACGTGGGGCAGCCCTGTGGGAAAGCCTCGTGGGAAAGCCCTGGAGAGGGAAATGCCACAGATCCCTTGATCCACGCGAAAGGGAAAGCGTGACACTGCTGCTAAAGCTCGGGAGGAAAGCGCACGTGCATGCCCCCACTCGAGACGAGGACTTACGCCTCTGGGGAGACTACAGAAGTCCCTGAAGATCCATGTCGGCACTGGAGAGGAATCCTCAGGTTCCGGCACTGATCCACACAAGGTCTTAGGCCCCGGCATCGACGGGAGAGGAATCCCGAGAGGCCCCGAGCAACTCGCATGGGGACTGGGCTTTCCTGAGGCCACCAGAGTGGGTCCCTGAGGTCCCCGTCGTAAGTCGAGAGCACCTGCCGCAACTCGAGAAAATCCAGGAGGTTCTCCCCTCCAGGCGACATGAGGCCCATTTCCGCTGAGGTATCTCGAGGCTAATCACACCTTACCTCTGGAACTTCCAAAGGGTCCTTCACACCCTTGCTGCAACTCAAGAAGTACCCCGACATACCCGTCTCCACTCGAGAGGAAGCAGGAAAGTGCCGCCCACATCAAGAGGAGCCACGTTTCCGCCTCCTAGCTCGAGAGGTTTGATCCTTTCCCTGCGTGGTGGGGAAAGAATTCGCGGCGTTCCCGTCGCATCTCAAGAGGAGGCGCTCTCCAGAGGTAAAAGCGAGAGGAACTCCAGGTTCGTGCCACCATTGCCAGAGTCCCCCCAGATGTCTCAGTCCATTCCAGGGAACCTGGTTTCCCTGCACTGCCTCGACTTTCAAGCCGAGGATCGACTAACACCACAGTGGCACGTGGGGCAGCCCTGTGGGAAAGCCTCGTGGGAAAGCCCTGGAGGGAAATCCACAGATCCCTTGATCCACGCGAAGGGAAGCGTGACACTGCTGCTAAAGCTCGGGAGGAAAGCGCACGTGCATGGCCCCACTCGAGACGAGGACTGACACCCCTGGAGGAGACTCCAGAAGTACCCCAAGATCCATGTCAGCACTGGAGAGGAATCCTCAGGTTCCGGCACCGACTCCACACAAGGTCTTAGGCCCCTGCATCGACGTGAGAGGAATCCCGAGAGGCCCCAGAACAACTTGCATGGGGACTGATCTTTCCTGAGGCCACCACAGTGGGTCCCTGCGGTCCCTGTCGTAAGTCGAGAGCACCTGCTGCAACTCGAGAAAATCCAGGAGGTTCTCCCCTCCAGGCGAGCTGATTCCCATTTCCGCTGAGGTATCTCGAGGCTAATCACACCTTACCTCTGGAACTTCCAAAGAGTCCTTCACACCCTTACTGCAACTCAAGAAGTACCCCGACATACCCGTCTCCACTCGAGAGGAAGCACGAGAGTCCCGCCCACATCCAGAGGAGCCCCGTTTCCGCCTCCTAGCTCGAGAGCAGGGATCCTTTCCCTCCGTGGTCGGGATAGAATTCCCGGTGTTCCCGTCACATCTCAAAGAGGAGGCGGGCTCCACAGGAAAGGCGAGAGGAACTCCACGGTCGAGCCACCATTCCCAGAATCCTCTGGATGTCTCAGTCCATTCCAGGGAAAACTGTTTTCCCTGCACTGCGTCGACTTTCAAGCCGAGGATCGAATCACACCACGGTGGCACGTGGACAGCCCTGTGGGAAAGCCTCGTGAGGAAGCCTTGAGGGAAAGACCCAGATCCCTTGATCCACGACGAAGGGAAGCGACGACACTGCTACTACAGCTCGGGAGGAAAGCGCACGTGCATGCCCCGACTCGAGACGAGGACTGACTGCCCTGGGGAGACTCCAGAAGTACCCTAAGATCCATGTCTGCACTGGAGAGAAATCCTCAGGTTCCGGCACTGAGTCCACAGCAGGTCTTAGGCCCCAGCATGGACGGGAGAAGAATCCCGAGAGGCCCTCGAGCAACTCGCATGGGGACTGGCCTTTCCTGAGGCCACGAGAGCGGGTCCCTGAAGTCCCCATCGTAAGTCGAGAGCACCTGCCGCAACTCGAGAAAATCCAGGAGTTCTCCCCTCCAGGCTAGATGAGGCCATTTCCGCTGAGGCGTCTCGAGGCTAATCACACCTAACCTCTGGAACTTCCAAAGGGTCCTTCACACCCTTGCTGCAACTCAAGAAGTTCCCCGACATACCCGTCTCCACTCGAGAGGAAGCACGAGAGTCCCGACCCACATCCAGAGGAGCCCCGTTTCCGCCTCCTAGCTCGAGAGGAGGGATCCTTTCCCTGCGTGCTCGGGAAAAAATTTCCTGGTGTTCCCGTCGCATCTCAAGAGGAGGCGCTCTCCATAGGAAAGGCGAGAGGAACTCCAGGGTCGTGCCACCATTCCCAGAGTCCCCTAGATATCTCAGTCCATTCCAGGGAAACCTGTTTTCCCTGCACTGCCTCGACTTTCAAGCTGAGGATCGACTCACACCACGGTGGCACGTGGGACAGCCCTGTGGGAAACCCTCGTGGGAAAGCCTCGTGGGAAAGCCTCAAGGGAATGCCACAGATCCCTGTTTCCACGCGAAGGAAGCGTTACAGTGCTGCTACAGCTCGGGAGGAAAGTGCACTTGCATGCCCAACTCGAGACGAGGGCTGACTCCCCTGGGAGACTCCAGAAGTAGCCCAAGATCCATGTCAGCACTGGAGAGGAATCCTCAGGTTGGCACCGACTCCACACAAGGTCTTAGGCCCTGGCATCGACGGGAGAGGAATCCCGAAAGGCCCCGAGGCTCGCAAGGAAATGGCCTTTCCCGAGGCCACCAGAGCGCGTCCCTGAGGTCCCCGTCGTAAGTCTAGTGCACCTGCCACAACTCGAGAAAATCCAGGAGGTTCTCCCTTCCAGGCGAGATGAGGCCCATTTCCGCTGAGGCGTCTGAGGCTAATCACACCAACCTCTGGAACTTCCAAAGGGTCTTTCACACCCTTGCTGCAACTCAAGAAGTTCCCCGATTACCCGTCTCCACTCGAGAGGAAGCACGAGAGTCCCGACCACATCCAGAGGAGCCCCGTTTCCACCTCCTAGCTCGAGAGGAGGGATCCTTTCCCTGCGTGCTCGGGAAAGAATTCCCGGCGTTCCCGTCGCATCTCAAGAGGAGGCGCTCTCCACAGGAAAGGCGAGAAGAACTCCAGGGCCATGCCACCATTCCCAGAGTCCCCCAGATGTCTCAGTCCATTCCAGGGAAACCTGTTTTCCCTGCACTGTTTTGACTTTCAAGCCGAGGATCGACTCACACCATGGTGGCACGTGGGACAGCCCTGTGGAAAAGCCTCGTGGGAAACTCGTGGGAAAGCCTCGAGGGAATGCCACAGATCCCTTGTTCCACGCGAAGGGAAGCGTGACACTGCTGCTTCAGCTCGGGAGGAAAGCGCACGTGCATGCCCCCACCGAGACGAGGACTGACTCCCCTGGGGAGATACCAGAAGTACCCCAAGATCCATGTCAGCACTGGAGAGGAATCCTCACGTTCCGGCACCCACTCCACACAAGATCTTAGGCCCCCGGCATCGAAGGGAGAGAATCCCGAGAGGCCCCCCGAGCAACTCGCATGGGGACTGGCCTTTACTGAGGCTACCAGAGCGGGTCCCTGAGGTCCCCGTCGTAAGTCGAGAGCACCTGCCGCAACTCGAGAAAATCCAGGAGGTTCTCCCCTCCAGGCGAGATGAGGCTCATTCCGCTGAGGCGTCTTGAGGCTAATCATACCTAACCTCTGGAACTTCCAAAGGGTCTTTCACACCTTGCTGCAACTCAAGACGTTCCCCGACATTCCCGTCTCCAATCGAGAGGAAGCACGAGAATCTCACCCACATCCACAGTAGCCCCATTTCCGCCTCCTAGCTCGAGAGGAGGGATCCATTCCCTGCGTGCTCGGGAAAGAATTCAGGGCGTTTCCGTCGCATCTCAAGAGGAGGCGCTCTCCACAGGAAGGCGAGAGGAACTCCAGGGTCCTACCACCATTCCCAGAGTCCCCCAGATGTCTCCGTCCATTCCAGGGAAACCTGTTTTCCCTGCACTGCCTCGACTTTCAAGCCGAGGATCGACTCACACCACGGTGGAACGTGGACAGCCTGTGGAAAGCCTTGTGGGAAAGCCTCGTGGGACCGCCCTTTGGGAAAGCCTCGTGGGAAAGACTCGTGGAAAGCCACGAGGGAAAGCCACAGATCCCTTGATCCACGCGAAGGGAAGCGCGACACTGCTGCTAGAGCTCGGGAGGAAAGCACACGTGCATGCCCCCACTCGAGAGGAGGACTGACTACCCTGGGGAGACACCAGAAGTACCCCAAGATCCATGTCTGCACTGGAGAGGAATCCTCAGGTTCTGGCAACTTCCACACAAGATCTTTGGCCCGGCATCGACGGGAGAGGAATCCCGAGAGGCCTGCGAGCTAACTCGCTTGGGGACTGGCCTTTCCTGAGGCACCAGAGCGGGTCCCTGAGGTCCCTGTCGTAAGTCGAGAGCACCTGCCGCAACTCGAGAAAATCCAGGAGTTCTCCCCCTCCAGGCGAAATGAGGCACATTTCCGCTGAGGCGTCTCGAGGCTAATCACACCTAACCTCTGGAACTTCCAAAGGGTCCTTCACACCCTTGCTGCAACTCAAGAAGTTCCCCGACATACCGTCTCCACTCGAGAGGAATCACGAGAGTTCCACCCACATCCAGAGGAGCCCCGTTTCCCCCTCCGAGCTCAAGAGGAGGGATCCTTTCCCTGCGTGGTCGGGAAAGAATTCCGGCGTTCCCGTCGCATCTCAAGAGGAGGCGCTCTCCACAGGAAAGGCGAGAGGAACTCCAGGGTCGTGCCACATTCCCAGAGTCCCCCAGATGTCTCCGTCCATTCCAGGGAAACCTGTTCCCTGCA
>NW_017192634.1:0-10185 GCF_001704415.2 Capra hircus
GGATTCTCTCCCGTCGATGCCGAGTCCTAAGACCTTGTGTAAGGAGTGTGGAGTCGGTGCTGGAACTGAGGATTCCTCTCCAGTGCTGACATGGATCTTGGGGTACTTCTGGAGTCTCCCCAGGGGAGTCTGTCCTCGTCTCGAGTGGGGCATGCACGTGCGCTTTCCTCCCGAGCTGTAGCAGCAGTGTCACGCGCTTCCCTTCGCGTGGATCAAGGGATCTGTGGCTTTCCCTCGAGGCTTTCCCACGAGGCTTTTCCGAGGCTTTCACAGGGCTGTCCCACGTGCCACCGTGGTGTGAGTGGATCCTCGGCTTGAAAGTCGAGGCAGTGCAGGGAAAACAGGTTTCCCTGGAATGGACTGAGACATCTGGGGGACTCTGGAATGGCGGCACGACCCTGGAGTTCCTCTCGCCTTTCCTGTGGAGAGGGCCTCCTGTTGAGAAGCGACGGGAACCGGGAATTCTTTCCCGAACACGCAGGGAAAGGATCCCTCCTCTCGAGCTAGGAGGCAGAAACGCGGCTCCTCGCGATGTGGGCGGGACCGCGTGCTTCCTCTCGAGTGGAGACGGGTATGTAGGGGAACTTTTTGAGTTGCAGCAAGGGTGTGAAGGACCCTTTGGAAGTTCCAGAGGTTAGGTGTGATTAGCCTCGAGACGCCTCAGCGGAAATGGGCCTCATCTCTCCTGGAAGGGAGAACATCCTGGATATTCTCGAGTGCGGCAGGTGCTATTGACTTACCATGGGGACCTCAGGGACCCGCTCTGGTGGCCTCAGTAAAGGCCAGTCCCCATGAGAATTCCTCGGGGGCCTCTCGGGATTCCTCTCCCGTCGATGCTGGGGCCTAAGACCTTGTGTGGAGTCGGTGCCGGAACCTGAGGATTCCTCTCCAGTGCTGACATGGATCTTGGGGTACTTCTGGAGTCTCCCCAGGGGAGTTAGTCCTTGTCTCGAGTGGGGCATGCACGTGAGCTTTCTCCCGAGCTGTAACAGCAGTGTCGCGCTTCCCTTCGCGTGGATCAAGGGATCTCTGGCTTTCCCTTCAGGCTTTCACAGGAGGCTTTCCCAGGAAATTTCCCACAGGGCTGTCCACGTACCACCGTGGTGTGAGTCGATCCTCGCTTGAAAGTCGAGGCATTGCAGGGAAAACAGGTTTCCCTGGAATGGACAGAGACATCTGGGTGACTCTGGGAATGGTGGCACGAACCTGGATTTCCTCTCGCCTTTCCTGTGGAGAGCGCCTCCTCTTGAGATGCGATGGGAACGCCGGGAATTCTTTCCCGACCACGCAGGTAAGGATCCTCTCTCTCGAACTAGGCGGAATCGGGGCTCCTCTTTGTGGGCGGGACTCTCCTGCTTCCTCTCCACTGGAGACGGTATGTCAGGGAGCTTCTTGAGTTGCAGCAAGGGTGTGAAGGACCCTTTGGAAGTTCCACAGGTTAGGTGTGATTAGCCTGGATATGGCTCAGCGGAAATGGGCCTCATCTCGCCTGGAGGGAGAACAAACTGGATTTTCTCCAGTTGAGGCAGGTGCTCACAACTTACGACCGGGACCTCAGGGACCTGCTCTGGTGGCCTCAGGAAAGACCAGTCCCCATGCGAATTGCTCGGGGGCCACTCGGGATTCTCTCCCGTCGATGCCGGTCCTAAGACCTTGTGTGGAGATGGTGCCAGAACCTGAGGATTCCTCTCCAGTGCTGACATGGATCTTGGGGTACTTCTGGAGTCTCCCCAGGGGAGTGAGTCCTTGTCTCGAGTGGGGCAGGCACGTGCGCTTTCCTCCCGAGCTGTAGCAGCAGTGATACGCTTCCCTTCGCGTGGATCAAGGGATCTGTGGCTTTCCCTCGAGGCTTTCCCAAACGAGGCTTTCCGACAGGGCTATCCACGTGCCACCGTGGTGTGAGTCGATCCTCGGCTTGAAATCGAGGCAGTGTAGGAAAAACAGTTTCCCTGGAATGAACTGAGACATCTGGGCGACTCGGTGAATGGTGGCACGACCTGGAGTTCCTCTCGCCTTTCCTGTGGAGAGCGCTTCCCTTGAAATGCGAGCGGAATGGCGGGTATTATTTCCAGACCAAGCAGGGAAAGGATCCTCATGTCGAGCTTCGATACCAAAACGGCGTCTCCTCTGGATGTGGGCGGGACTCTCGTGCTTCCTCTCGAGTGGCGACGGGTATGTCGGGGAACTTCTTGAGTTGCAGCAAGGACCCTTTTGAATTTCCAGAGTTTAGGTGTGATGAGCCTCCAGACGCCTCCGAGGAAATGGGCCTCATCTCGCCTGGAGGGGAGAACCTCCTGGATTTTCTAGAGTTGGGCAGGGTCTCTCGAGTTACGACAGGGACCTCAGGGACCCGCTCTGGTGGCCTCAGGAAAGGCCAGTGCCCATGGGAGTTGCAAGGGGGCCTTTCGGGATTCCTCTCCCGTCGATGCCGGGGCCTAAGACCTTGTATGGAGTCGATGCCGGAACCTGAGGATTCCTCTCCAGTGCTGACATGGATCTTGGTGTAATTCTGGAGTCTCTCCAGGGGAGTCAGACCTCGACTCGAGTGGGGTCAGGCACGTGCGCTTTCCTCCCGAGCTCCTGCAGGAGTGTTACGCTTCCCTTCATGTGGATCAAGGGAGCAGTGGCTTTCCCTCGATGCTTCCCACGAGGCTTTCCCACAGGGCTGTCCCACGTGCCACCGGTGGTGAGAGGTCGATCCTTGGCTTGAAAAGTCGAGGCAGTGCAGGGAAACAGTTTTCCCTGGAATGGACTGAGACATCTGGGGGTCTGTGGGAATGGTGGCACGACGCTGGATTTCCTCTCGCCTTCCCTGAGGAGAGCGCCTCCTCTTGAGATGCGACGGGAACGCCGGGAATTCTTTCCCGACCACGCAGCGAAAGCATCCCACCTCTCGAGCTATGAGGCGGAAACGGGGCTCATCTGGATGTGGGCAGGACTCCTGTGCTTCCTCTCGAGTGGAGACGGGTATGTCGGGGAACTTCTTGAGTTGCAGCGAGGGTGGTGAAGGACGCTTTGGGAAGTTCTAGATGTTAGGTGTGATTAGCCCCAAGACACCTCAGCGAAATGGGCCTCATCTCGCTGGAGGGGAGAATCTCCTGGATTTTCTCCAGTTGAGTCACGTGCTCACATCTTACGACCGGGACCTCAGGGACCTGCTCTGGTGACCTCAGGAAAGACCCGTCCCCATGCGAATTGCTCGGGGCCTCTCAGGATTCTCTTCCCGTCGATGCCAGGGCCTAAGACATTGTGTGGAGATGGTGCGGGAACCTCAGGATTCCTCTCCAGTGCTGACAAGGATCTTGAGGGACTTCTGGAGTCTCCCAGGGAAGTCAGTCCTCGTCTCCAGTGGTGGCATGCACGTGCGCTTTCCTCCCGAGCTGTAGCAGCAGTGTCACGCTTCCCTTGGCGTGGATAAGGGATCTGTGGCTTTCCCTCGAGGATTTCCCACTAGGTTTTCCCACGAGCTTTTCCACAAGGCTGTCCACGTGCCACCATGGTGTGAGTCAATCCTCGGCTTGAAAGTCGAGGCAGTGCCGGGAAAACAGGTTTCCCTGGAATGGACTGAGATATCTGGGGGACTCTGGGAATGGTGGCACGACGCTGGAGCTCCTCTCGCCTTTCCTGTGGAGAGCGCCTCCTCTGGAGATGCGACGGAAACCCCAGGAATTCTTTCCCGACACACAGAGAAAGGATACCTCGTCTCGAGCTATGAGGGAGAAATGGGGCTCCTCTGGATGTGGGGCGGGACTCTCGTGCTTCCTCTCGAGTGGCGACGGGTATGTCGGGGAACTTCTTGAGTTGCAGCAAGGACCCTTTTGAATTTCCAGAATTTTAGGTGTGATGAGCCTCCAGACGCCTCAGAGGAAATGGGCCTTATCTCGCCTGGAGGGGAGAACCTCCTGGATTTTCCAGAGTTGGGCAGGGTCTCTCGAGTTACGACAGGGACCTCAGGGACCCGCTCTGGTGGCCTCAGGAAAGGCCAGTGCCCATGGGAGTTGCAAGGGCGCCTTTCGGGATTCCTCTCCCTTCGATGTCGGGGCCTAAGACCTTTTGTGGAGTCGGGGCTGGAACCGGAGGATTCCTCTTCCAGTGCTGACATGGATCTTGGCTTACTTCTGGAGTTTCCCTGGGGAGTCTGTGCTCATCTCATGTGGGGGCATGCACGTGAGCTCTCCTCAGGAACTGTAGCAGCAGTGTCACACTTCCCGTCGCGTGGATCAAGGGATCTGTGGCTTTCCCTCGAGGCTTTCCAACGAGGCTTTCCCACAGGGCTGACCACGTTCCATGGTGTAGTGAGTGGATCCTCGGCGTGAAAGTAGAGTCAGTGCAGGGAAAGCAAGTTCCTCTGGAATGGACTGACATCTGGGGGTCCTTGGAATTGAGGCACGACACTGGGGTTTCTCTCGCTTTTCCTGTTGAGAGCGCCTCCTCTTGAGATGCGGCGGGAATGGCGGGAATCCTTTCCGATGAAGCAGAGAAAGGATCCCACCTCTCGAGCTAGGAGGCGGTAACGGGGCTCCTCTGGATGTGGGCGGGACGCTCGTGCTTCCTCTCGAGTGGAGACGGGTATATCCGGGAACTTGTTGAGTTGCAGGAAGGGTGTGAAGGACCCTTTGGAAGTTCCAGAGGGTAGGTGTGATTAGCCTCGAGACGCCTCAGCAGAAAGGAGCCTCACCTCGCTGGAGGGGAGAACCTCCTGGATTTTCTCGAGTTGCTGCAGGTGCTCTCGACATACGACGGGTATCTCAGGGACCCGCTCTGGTGGCCTCAGGAAAGGCCAGTCCACAAGCGCGTTGCTCGGGGGCCTCTCGGGATGCCTCTCCCATCGATGCCGGGACCTAAGACCTTGTGTGGAGTCGGTGCCTGAACCTGAGGATTCCTCTCCAGTGCTGACATCGATCTTGGGTTACTTCTGGAGTCTCCCCAGGGGAGTCAGTCCTCGTCTCGAGTGGGGGCATGCACGTGCGCTTTTCTCCCGAGCTGTAGCAGCAGTGTCACGCTTCCCTTCGCGTGGATCAAGGGATCTGTGGCTTTCCCGAGGTTTTCCCACGAGGCTTTTCCCACGAGGCTTTCCCACGAGGCTTTCCACAGGGCTGACCCACGTGTCACCGTTGTGTTAGTCGATCCTCGGCTTGAAAGTCGAGGCAGTGCAGGGAAAACAGGTTTCCCTGGAATGGACTGAGACATCTGGGGGACTCTGGGAATGGTGGCACGACCCTGGAGTTCCTTCTCGCCTTTCCTGTGGAGAGCGCCTCCTCTTGAGATGCGAGGGGAATGCCGGGAATTCTTTCCCCACCACGCAGTGAAAGGATCCTCCTCTCGAGCCATGAGGCGGAAACGAGGCTCCTCTGGGATGTGGCTGGACTCTCGTGCTTCCTCTCGAGTGGAGACGGGTATGTCGGGGAACTTCTTGAGTTGCAGCAAGGGTGTGAAGGACCCTTTGGAAGTTCCAGAGGTTAGGTCTGATTAGCCTGGGGACGCCTCAGAGGAAATTGGCTCATCTCCCCTGGAGGGGAGAACCTCCTGCATTTTCTTGAGTTGGTGCAGATGTTCTCGCGTTACGACGGGGGACCTCAGGGACCCGCTCTGGTGGCCTCAGGAAAGGCCAATCCGCATGCGAGTTGCTCGGCGGCCTCTCGGGATTCCTCTCCCGACGATGCCGGGGCCTAAGGCCTTGTGTGGAGTCGGTGCCGGAACCTGAGGATTCTTCTCCAGTGCTGACATGGATCTTGGGGTACTTCTGGAGTCTCCCCAGGGGAGTCAGTCCTCGTCTCGAGTGGGCGCCTGCACGTGCGCTTTCCTCTCGAGCTGTAGCAGCAGTGTCACGCTTTCCCTTCGCGTGGATCAAGGGATCTGTGGCTTTCCCTCGAGGCTTTCCCACGAGGCTTTCCCACGAGGCTTTCCCAAAGGGCTGTCCCACGTGCCACCGTGGTGTGATTCAATCCTCGGCTTGAAAGTCGAGGCAGTGCAGGGAAAACAGGTTTCCCTGGAATGGACTGAGACATCTGCGGGACTCTGGGAATGGTGGCATGACCCTGGAAATCCTCTCGGCTTTCCTGTGGAGAGCGCCTCCTCTTGAGATGCGACGGAAACACCGGGATTTCTTTCCCGACGACGCAGGAAAAGGATCCCTCTTCTCCAGCTAGGAGGCGGAAACGGGGCTGCTCTTGATTGGGCGGGACTCTCGTGCTTCCTCTTGAGTGGAGACGGGTATGTCGGGGAACTTCTTGAGTTGTAGCAAGGGTGTGAAGGCCCCTTTGTAAGTTCCAGAGGTTAGGTGTGATTAGCCTGGGGACGCCGCAGAGGAAATGGGCTTCATCTCGCCTGGAGGGCAGAACCTCCTGCATTTTCTCGAGTTGGTGCAGGTGTTTCTCCCGTTATGACGCGGACCTCAGGGACCCGCTCTGGTGCCTCAGGAAAGGCCAGTTCCCATGCAAGTTGCACGCGACCTCTCGGGATTCCTCTCCCGTCGGTGCCGGGGCCTAAGAAATTGTGTGGAGTCGGTGCCGGAACCTGAGGATTCCTCTCCAGGGCTGACATGGATCTTGGGGTACTTCTGAAGTCTCCCAGGGGAGTCAGTCCTGGTCTCGAGTGTGGGCATGCAAGTCCGCTTTCCTCCCGAGCTGTAGCAGCAGTGTCACGCTTCCCTTCGCGTGGATCAAGGGTTCTGTGGCTTTCCCTCGAGGCTTTCCCACGAGACTTTCCCACGAGGCTTTCCCACTGGGCTGTCCCACGTGCCACCGACGTGTGAGTCGACCCTCGGCTTTAAAGTCGAGGCAGTGCAGGGAAAACAGGTTTCCCTGGAATGGACTGAGACATCTGGTGGACTCTGGGAATGGTGGCACGACCCGGGAGTTCCTCTTGCCTTTCTGGTGGAGAGCGCCTCCTCTTGAGATGCCGACGGGGAACGCCGGGAATTCTTTCCCGACCACGCAGGGAAAGATCCCTCCTCTCGAACTATGAGACGGAAACGGGGCTCCTCTGGATGTGGGCGGGACTGTCGTGCTTTCCTCTCGAGTGGAGACGGGTATGTCGGGCAACTTCTTGAGTTGCAGCAAGGGTGTGAAGGACCCTTTGGAAATTCAAGAGGTTAGGTGTGATTAGCGTCGAATCGCCTCAGCAGAAATGGGCCTAATCTCGCCTGGAAGGGAGAACCTCCTGGATTTTCTCGAGTTGCGGCTGGTGCTCTCGGACTAACGACGGGGGACCTCAGGGACCCTCTCTGGTGCCTCAGGAAAGCCAGTCCCCATGCGAGTTGCTCGGGGGCCTCTCGGGATTCCTCTCCCTTCGATGCCGGGCCTTTAGACCTTGTTTGGAGTCGGTGCCGGAACCTGAGGATTCCTCTCCAGTGCTGACATGGATCCTGGGGTACTGGAGTCTCCCCAGGGGAGTCAGTCCACGTCTCGAGTGGGGGCATGCACGTGCGCTTTCGAGCTGTAGCAGCATTGTCACCCTTCCCTTTGCGTGGATCAAGGGATCTGTGGCTTTTCCTCGACGCTTTCCCACAAGGCTTTCCCACGAGGCTTTCCCACAGGGCTGTCCACGTGCCACCATGGTGTGAGTGGATCCTCGGCTTGAAAGTCGAGGCAGTGCAGGGAAAACAGGTTTCCCTGGAATGGACTGAGACATCTGGGGGACTCTGGGAATGGTGGCACGACCCTGGAGTTCCTCTCGCCTTTCCTGTGGACAGCGCCTCCTCTTGAGATGCGACGGGAACGCCGGGAACTCTTTCCACACCACGCAGAAAAGGATCCCTCCTCTCGAACTTGGAGGCGGAAAACGGGGCTCCTCTGGATGTGGCCGGGACTCTCGTGCTTCCTCTCGAGTGGAGACTGGTATGTTGGGAACTTCTTGAGTTGCAGCAAGGGTGTGAAGGATCCTTTGGAATTCCAAAGGTTAGGTGTGTTTAGAGTCGAGACGCCTTAGCGGAAATGGGCCTCATCTCCCCTGGATGGGAGAATCTCCTGGATTTTTTTCGAGTTGCGGTACTTGCTCTCGTCTTACGACGGGGACCACTGGGACCCGCTCTGGTGGCCTCAGGAAAGGCCAGTCCCCATGCGAGTTGCTCGGGGGCCTCTCGGGATTCCTCTCCCGTCGATGCCAGGGCCTAAGACCTTGTGTGGAGTCGGTGCCTGCCGGGGTCCAGCCCCAGTGGATCCAGGTAATTTGAAGGGTGGACGGCGTTGGCTTGGAAAGACTTGTTTGTTTATTAATGTAAGATTAGATTAAGAAACTATAGTGTAGTAAGAAGATTAAGTGGAGGAAGAGGGCTGAATAGCTTGGTTTACGTGGAAGGCCAATAAAATTCCAGACAAGGAATTTGCACCATCTACGTTGGGCCACCGGCGCCCGCTTGAATATCTAAGGGTGCCTCGCCTTAAGCTCCCTTTCGTGCGGGTCTTAACAGCCGGGGCAAGTAAGTAGACCTGGCGAGCCTCCGCGCCCCAGATGGAGATTCAGCCTGAAGTTAAAGTAAAGAGCAGAGAGAGGGAAGGGGAGAGAAGAAGAGAGAGAGAGAGACATGGGGGGAGCCAGAGTCCCAAGAAACCAGGCCGAGAGACTAGTTCGAGAAACTGGCCCCCATCCTTTATTGTTCAGAAGGCCTTTTATACTTTTGATAAAACACGGAGATCATTGGGTAACACAAAATTATGTAGCGTTCGCAACCCAGATTCTTTCCGTATATCATTTTGTATACAAAAGGTCTCAGGTGATTTACATTATCTTTTGGCCAAGAGGCTTGTTAACACTTTTTGGCTCTCTTCCTTAATGAATGATAATTTTGTTTCCCCTGAAGTGTTTTTTTTTTTTTAATCTGCATCTCCTTAAAGCATTAAAGTTACATCTCTATAGAACAAAGGTGCAGTGGGATATAACAAAGAAGGTACTTAACTCAAAGATCTAATGTTGCTAATACCAGGTCTACTACTTGTTTTTCTATATACCAACTATATCTAAAAATAAAGGATATGAAAATTTAGCAGCAAGCATTGACCCAAAAAATGAAACCTTTAATCAGTCCTATTCTAAAGATTTTGACTCCTCGGAAGCTCCTACATTCCTAGGATGTTTTAAGCTTCCTGTGCCTCCTGCCTCAGGAGGCTTCAAACAATCACATGCGCAGCTGTACGAGTCCTGCAGGCAGGCTAGAAAGCCATCGGAGGGGTTTTTGGATTGAAACACTCTTTCAAATGCAGAAGACTAAAGCCCTGATTTGACTTTTTCCAGAAAATGTCAGAAGAGTGGAAAAGCAGAGCACAAAAGCCGGCAGATTTTTTTGGGGGTACGTGCTTAGGAATTTCCAGAGGGATCCCTGAAGTCTGAGCACGCCTTGCGTATGTCAGCTTCCTTCCTCATGACCTTGTCACGGGCGGGATTCCTCACACTGGCTCCCAGCATCTCACCCTGTTTTATTTTAAATAATTAATTATTTATGTTTAAAATCAGGTGCAGTTTCTGTCGCGAGATTCGAATGCTCTGCCGAAGAATCTAGACAATACAGGAAGAATGATTACGAGGAGCAAGATTATAAAGAGTAGACAGAATAGTCTTTCCAGAAATGAAGTTAGAGAAAGTGTGGAAAAAGTCATTGGCTTCTCCTGAGGTGGTAAAATCTAATCGGGAGTGTTCCAAGGTCTGAATCTGTTATGCAGTTTCCCTAAGTCTAAACTAATATCTGAGCTGTTCCAAAACACCTAAAACTTGATTTTTTAACATATTGGGCATTTACACTTGTTGAGTCAATGACCGCTGCCATAGTAACAATAACAGTTATTGTAACACAGCAAGAACATAATTATCATATCAATAAGTTGTTACAGTTACAGGACATCTTTAAAACCACAAAAGAGCAGACATTATTTTGAGGAGTTAAACAAGATGAAAACATCCATGGTTGACAAGTCGCTACATTAGGTACGTTAAGTTTTCTGGAATCATTGGTGAAAAGAAGAACATAAGGAGAGGATAGACAAGCCAAAATAGAGTAAATAGAGTCATTTTCTGGTTGGAGTTTGCGCTGCAGCAGCTGTTAGTCCCGCCGGGATCTTGATGTTTCTTTTGCCTCTTCTGCCGGTGGAGCAGCGGCCTTCACCCCGCCCTCTGACACTGGCGCTGCTTACGGGGCTGCGAGTGCGCGTGCACTGTTCCGTCAGTTCCGTGCAGTCAGTCAGGCTGGCCCCG
>NW_017192635.1:0-10185 GCF_001704415.2 Capra hircus
TCTGCCTGGCCCAGCCCGTGCTCCATCTGGCGCTCACTCTGCGCTCCCTCCGTCCTGTGCCCCCCTTCCAGGTCCCCCAAATCACTCAGCGGGGCCTGCCCCATCAGTGCTTCCAACTAAACCTGACTGGTGCCTTTCATCCCCTTCCACTCCCCTTCCAGGCTCCCCATCCAGCACCCCTTCAGATGCCCCCAGTCCTGTGTCCACGACTCCCTCGCCCACCAGTGCCCCCCTCTCCTTGAACCCACGCCCCTCAGATGCCCCCCAGCCCGTGTCCGGCTGCCCCGTCGCCCGCCGGCGCCCCTCAGATTGCCCGCGCCCGTGTGCAGGCCCGTCGCCCGCCCGGCCGCCTCCTCTCCTGAAGCCCGCACCCCTCAGATAGTCCCCGGCCCGTGTCTGGTGCCTCCCGTCGCCCGCCGGCGCCCCTCAGCGTGACCCCCGGCCGTGTGCGGTGCCCCGTCGCCCGCCGGGCGCCCCCCTCTCTTGAAGCCCGCGCCCCTCAGATCCCCCGCTCGGCTGTCCGGTGCCCGGTCGCCCGCTTGGCCCGCCCCGTCAGAATGCCCCAGCCAGTGTCCGGTGCCCCATCGCCTGCCGGCGCCCCCAGATGTCCCGGCCCGCTGTGCAGTGCCCCGTCGCGCCCGGCGCCCCCTCTCCTGAACCCCGCCCTCAGATGCGCCGCAGCCCGGTCCGTGCCCCGTCGCCCGCCCGGCGCCCCTCAGATGCCCCCGGCCCGTGTGCAGCTGCCCCGTCGCCCGCGCCAGGCGCCCCCTCTCCTGAGCCCGCGCCCCTCAGATGCCCCCGGCCCGTTGTCGGGGTGCCCCACGCCCGCCCGGCGGCCCTCAGATGCCCCAGCCCGTGTGCGGCTCCCGTTCGCCCGCCCGGCGCCCCCTCTCCTGAAGCCCAGCGCCCCCTCAGATGCCCCCGCCGTGTGCGGTGCCCCGTCGCCCGCCCGGCGCCCTCTCAGATGCCCCCGGCCCGGTCCGTGCCCCGTCGCCGCCCGGCGCCCCCTCAGATGCCCCCGGCCACGTGTGCGGCTGCTCCGTCCGCCCGTCCGGACCGCCCCCTCAGGTGCCCCCGGCCCGATGTCCGGTGCCGGTCGCCCGGCCTGGCGCCCCGTCAGATGCCCCCGGCCGTGTGCGGTGCCCCGTCGCCCGCCGGCGCCCGTCAGATGCCCCCGGCCCGTGTGCGGCTCCCGTCGCGCCGCCGGCGCCCCCTTCCTGAAGCCCGCGCCCTCAGATGCCCCCGGCCCGTGTCTCGTGCCGCATCGCCCGCCCGGCGCCCCCTTCTCCTGAAGCCCGCGCCCCTCAGTGCCCCCGGCCCGTGTCTGGTGCCGCATCGCCCGCCCGGCGCCCCCTCTCCTGAACCCCACGCCCTTCAGATGCCCCGGCCGTGTGCGCGGCCCCGGCGCCCGCCAGGCCCCCCTCAGATGCCCCCGGCCCGTGTTCTGGTGCCGCATCGCCCGCCCGCGCGCCCCTCTCCTGAACCCCACGCCCGTCAGATGCCCCCGCCCGTGTGCGGTGCCCCGTCGCCCGCCCTGCGCCCCCTCAGATCCCCCGGCCGTGTGCGGCTCCCGTCGCCGCCCGGCCGCCCCCTCTCCTCGAAGCCCGCGCCCCTCGGTGCCCCGGCCCAGCGCCGCGCGCGCGGTCCCTGCCCTCCGTCCCTCCCCGGCGGCGGGCGCGCGTCATGCGGCGGCGGGCGGGGCGGTCTCGCACGCCAGCGCCCGGGGCGGAGCGCTCGCCGCATTGTTTAGCTTCGCTGGGACGAGCGGGCGAGCAAGCCGGCCCTGGCGTCCGAAGCACGCCGCCCAGCGCCTCGCCGCCCGCCGCCGCCGCCGCCGCCGCCCCGCGCCACGCCGCCGCCGGCCGCGGGCTCCCGCGCCGTGGCCTCCGCTCGGGCCCGCGCCGCCCGCGCGAGCGCCGCCCGCGAGCCCGCGGCCGCCGCGCGAGCGCCGGGCCGGGCGCCGCGCCAGCGAGCCCGCGCGCCGAGAGCGGCGGCGGTGCCGGGCCTGCCGCGGCCGTCTGGCGGAGGAGGCCGGCGGCGGGCGCCATTACAGACGCGCCTCGGCCGCGCCGGCCCCCGCGCCCGGCCGGCCCGGCTCCGCGCCGCGGCCCCGAAGGTGAGTGCGCCGGGCGGGCGGGGGCCGCCGCTCCGGCGCGGCCGCGCCGCCGCCGGCCTTCCGGTGCCTGGGGCCGCCGCCATGTTGGGCCGCCGGCGGCGACGCATTGTCCGCGGCGCGCGGCCGGGGAGAGGCCGCGGCTGTGGGCGGCGGCGGGCGGCGGTGCGGGCGCGGCGGAGGCTCGGCCCTGGCGAGTGCGGGGACGAGGCGCGCGCGGGAGGCCGGTCGGAGCCCGGCCCGGAGGCCGGTCGCAGGAAGCCGGGGGGCCGCGGGAGGGAGGCCGGGCGGCTTGGGAGCTCGACAGGGAGGGAGCGAGGGCGCCGGCGGCGGGCTGGACGGGAGGGAGGCCGGCCGGGTTGAGAGGCCGGGGGCCGGCGGGGAGGGAGCCTGGCGACGCGGGAGGGGCCGGGGGCCGTCGTGAGCGTGCAAGGCCATGGAGGGAGGCGGCCCGGGTTAGAGTAGCGGACTGCGGCCGGCGAGGGCAGCCCGGAGGTCCGGTCGTGAGGGTCAAAGGCCTGTCGGGAGCGCGGGGGGCACGGGGAGGCGAGGCCGGGCGGCTCGGGAGCATCGACAGGGAAGAGAGCGAGAAGCCGGCGGGCGGAGGCTGGACGGGAGGGAGGCCGGGCTGTGGAGGTGCCGAGCCGCCACCTTGCCAGCGCAGCACGCGCCATCCCGCGCCGCGAGGTGGGCGGGGGGAGGTCTCCGGCTTCTCCCGGCGAGACTGCCACGGATCCATGAACCTTGACCGTCCGCATGAGCTTTAAGGCCCACGGCAAACAATTCACTGTGTCACAGTGGGACTTTCCTCTGAACGGCCGGCGCGCAGTCCCCTCTTGGCTCCGCAGGGACGCTCCGCCCCTTGAAGAAGTACGGACTGTTGAACTACTGATGGGCACACGTGTATTCACGGAGCGCACGCGCAGACCATCCAATTCCGCCCAGACAGGGTCTTGCGGCCGAATCGGCGCGCTTGACCGACCGCCGCTGGCGCAAACACCAGAGGCTGTTCCGTCGGCCGAGCGGCCACAGGAAGTGATGTAATTTCGGAAAGCCAGGCGTGCGTAGGAAGCCGACCGGCTCGGAGGGTGCGAGCGCGTATGCCTGCTCTGCTGGCGCCAGGCTAGTTCAGGCTTATCAGAGGAGTCTGGATGCTGGCTCCATGGAACTTCCTGCACGGAGTCAGGTGTAAAGTTGCGATGGAGCCTCGAAGTACGAATGGTGCTTGAGTGGTCTCAGCGTGATCCGCGCCTCTTGTCTGTCCATCAGGGCCTTTCAACAGAGGCATGACATAAGCTGTCATTCCATTATAGGGTCTCAGATTGTTGTAGGGCGACACATAACAAGCTCCTCACGTCCACGAGCAGAGACCTTTTGAAGACCAGTCAGAGCGTACTCTGGTATCGTGCTCTGGAGGAAGAAAATTACTATGTTTGCCTTCGCTCTCTGAGTAACGCAGCTTGTGGCTTTCTGCCCGCCCCGCAAAGGCACCCCTGAGGCTGCACGCTGTGCCTGGCTGCACAGGGGCCCTCCTGCAGCGCTGGGTGTGGACAGCAGGGGGACTTGCTCCTCTCCCCCAGAAGGCTGGCAGGGCCAGCGCCAGCTGGGGGCAGCTTGGCGTGACTGCACCCCAGTGAGTCGTGGCAGCGGGCTGTGGGCCCCTTGGGTGTTGGAGATGCAGGTGGTTACGGTTGGTTTGCTCCACGGGCTCTCAGGGCCTCGCCCTTTGGAGGGCATTCTTGTCAGATTTCACAGAAACATTTTCTGTTTACAAAAGAGAAGGAAAACCACAGTCAGAAGGAACCTCTCTCAAGGAATGCCATCTCGGGGTCTGCTGCGATTCCTTTCAGGTGTGACAGCGCAGGCCGCCTATGGCGCCTTTTCCTGGCCGACTCGCCCAGGGCCTTGTCGGCTGGCGGGGCTCTTGGGCTCCACCGCGGCACGAGTGTCGGCCAGTCTCGTCAGCATCACTTGCTTCCTGTCAGTGGCGTGTGGTGGTTTGGAGTGGGCAGAGGGCACTGTCATCAGTCCTAAGGTGTACCTTTCTGGCGGGTGCTGGACCAGAGTCCGGGATCGTCAGGAGAGGGAGACTGGGAGTAGGACTTGCCGGTGGCCGCTGGCGGATGTCTGACAAGAGCAAGTGCTCGAAAGCTCCAACGGCCAAGCTGTAGGCGCCCGAGCCCGTGCTGCGCCCGACAGGGAGGAGGGGCACTCTGTGGATGGCGAGGGGGGTCTCTGGGTTGCCCTCACTGTGACAGGATGATGGCCAGCACTGCGTCAAGCCAGCAGCGAGAAGGTCCCTGAGGGGCAGGCAGGTGGCTGGAATGGGTGGCCACTTCTGAGGCCCTGCAGGGGCTGGGTGGGGTTGCTCTGGGGTGAAGCCTGCCCAGGCCAGTATGGGGCTGCCCTCATGGGTCCTGGCGCGCTGTGGCCTGTGCCTCAGCGCGGCTGGCAGGGTGTGTTCGTGGCGACAGTGGGGGCTGAGGGCTTCTCCTGAGCAGCAGCGGGGTCAGGCAGTGGCCAGAGCCTGCAGGAGTGCAGCTCTGTGCATTGTGCTGTCTTGGGCTCGGGACTGTGACCCAACTCGAGGGGTGTGGATCCAAGACGACCAGTTAGCTGTGGGCGTCAGCATTCTGGAGGGACTTGTCCCCGTGTGTGCCCTGGGGCCTCCTGACTGCCTGCCTTCTGCTCTGGTCCTGGGAGCCCTTGGGGGCAGTGGCCTGGTGGCAGTGGCTGGTGGCGGTTGTTGAGGTGCCTCGTGAGTCCAGAATGAGTGATTTTGGGAGCCTCGGCAGGTTACCTGGGAGTTGTGTTTGGATTTTAGTGCCAGTTGGTTGGCTCTTCGCACATGTGCTGCGGTGGTTTTCGCCTCTCCTGTCTTCTGCATGGCGCTCACGTGTTGTCTGTCTGTTTTCAGGGAGTCAGTGCCAAATGAGGAGGAAAGGCCGAGGTCATCGCGCTGCAGCGAGGCCCCTTCCTCCCCGGCAGCACCAAGCACTCCCCCACACGAGAGACCCTGACCTACGCTCAAGCCAGAGGATGGTGGAGATCGAGATCGAGGGGCGCCTGCACAGGATCAGCATCTTCGACCCCCCTGGAGATCATCCTGGAAGATGACCTCACCGCCCAGGAAATGAGCGAGTGCAACAGCAACAAGGAGAACAGCGAGCGGCCGCCCGTGTGCTTGAGAATAACGGCACAAGAAACAACCGGGTCAAGAAGAAAGGCGACGCCCGCCCAGCGCCCACGGCGCGCCCGCCCCCGCCAGCGCCCTCCCTGAGCCCAAGGTGCGGGTGGTGGAGTACAGCCCCCGTCGGCGCCGCGCGGCGGCCCCCCGTGTACATACAAGTTCGTGGAGAAGTCGGCCAGGAGCTGGACAACGAGGTGGAGTACGGACATGGACGAGGAGGACTACGCCTGGCTGGAGATCGTCAACGAGAAGCGCAGGGGGCGACTGCGTGCCCGGCGTGTCGCAGAGCAGTGGTTCGCATGTTCCTCATGACCGCTTCGAGAAGGCCTCGCACTGCGAGAAGCACAGAAGCAGGGCAGCAGCAGTGCCTGATTCGACGAGGACGCGGTGTGCTGCGTCTGCTGGAACGGCGAGTGCCAGACAGCACGCGATCCTCTTCTTGCGACATGTGCAACCTGGCGGTGCACCAGGAGTGCTACGGCGTGCCCTACATCCCCGAGGGCCAGTGTGGCTCTGCCGCCACTGCCTGCAGTCCCGCGCCGGCGCGGCCGACTGCGTGCTCTGCCCCAACAAGGGCGGCGGGCCTTCAAGAAGACGGAGCGACGACCCGCTTGGGGCCACGTGGTGTGCGCCTGTGGATCCCGAGGTGGGCTTCGCCAACACCGTCTTCATCGAGCATCCACGGCGTGCGGGAACATCCCCCCGCGCTGCTGGAAGCTGACCTGCTACCTCTGCAAGCAGAAGGCGTGGGCGCCTGCATCCAGGCCACAAAGCCAAACTGCTACACCGCCTTCCACGTGACGTTGCGCCCAGCGGGCCGGCCTCGTACATGAGATTGGAGCCCGCGTGAAGGAGCTGGCCGGCGGCGCCGCCCCACCTTCCTCCGTCAGGAAGACCGCTTATGCTGACCGTCCACGACGCGTCCCACCGGCTGCACCCGCAGGCCTCTGAACATTTACGGGGACGTGGGAGATGAAAAAACGGTGTCTGTCGGAAGGAGAGTTCGGTCAAAGCCGGCAGGTTCAACAACGTCCAAGGTCAGGAAGAAAGCCAAGAAGGCCAAGAAGACGGCCCGGGAGCCACGCCAACGGCCCGCCGCCCGTGTGTGCGCCTACAACACAGCCACGCTCCCAGACCAAGGGCCAGCCGGGAAACAAGCCCCCCGTCAGAAGGGCCGTCAGTGGCCGGTGCAGACGGCACGTGGCGTTGCCGCACAGACCCTCGCCCCCTGATGCAGCGCGTCGAGCGCGCGTGTGATGTAGGGCGCAACACACGGGGCGACGTGGCGGACTCCGCCGTGGTTCTTGCGTCTTGGCTTTCTTCCTGACCTTGTACGTGTTGCGACCTGACCCGCTTGACCGAACTCTTCTTGCCGACAGACACCGTTTTTTTCATCCCACGCTTCCCCGTAAATGTTCAGAGGCCTGCGGGGTGCAGCCAGGGGGGGTGTGGACGTCACAGTAAGCGGCTCCTGCACGGGAGAAGGTCGGCGGCGCGACCGGCCAGACTCCTTCGGGTGCGAGCGGCTCCCCTATCTTCAATGTAGAGGCCGCGCCGCTGGCGCGCACTCACGTTGTGGAAGCGCGGTGTAGCAGTTGCTCGTGTGCACGTGATGCAGGCGCCGACGCGCCTTCTGCTTGCAGAGGGAGGCAGGTCAGCTGTCCAGCGCGCGCGAATGCGCACGCCGTCGATGGCTCGGATGAAGGACGTGGGTGGCGAAGCCCACCTCGGGATTCACAGGCGCACACGCACGTGCCCCACGGGTCGTCATCGTCGCGATCTTCTTGAAGGCGCCGCCCTTGTTGGGGCAGAGCACGCAGTCGGACCGTCCCGGCGCGGACTGCAGGCAGTCGGCGCGCAGAGCCACTGCCCTCGGGGGAGTAGGTGCACGCCGTAGCACTTCCTGGTGCAACCGCGGCAGGTTGCGACATGCTCGCAGAGCAGGGATCGCGTTGCTTCTGGTCCTGCGCACTCGCCGGTCCATGCAGACGCGCCACACGCTCCTCGCGGTCGATCAGCGCCACTGGGCTGCCCCTGCTTCTGCTTCTCCAGTGCCGAGGCTTCTCTCTAAGCGGCTCCATGAGGAACTCGAACACGCTCTGTCCGACACGGGCCGTGCACGCAGTCGCCCCTGCCGCGTCTCGTTGACGAGCTCCAGCTAGGCGTAGTCCTCCTCGGTCGCGATGTCGAGCGTCGCACCTCGTTGTCCAGCCTCGCCGACTTCTCCCTACGAACTTGTAGCTACACGGGGGGCCGCCGCCGGCGCCGACGGGGGGCTGTACTCCACCACCCGCACTCTTGACCGGCTCAGGGAGGGCGCTAGGCGGAGGCGGTCCAGCGCGCGTGCGCTGGGGGGGTCCTTTCTCTTGACCCGCGTTTTCTTGTGCGCTTAGTTCTCAAGCACACGGCGCGCCGCTCCGCTGTTCTTCCTTGGGTTGCTGTTGCCAATCGCTCATTTTCCTGCGGCGGTGATCTGAGGTCATCTTCCAGGATGATCTCCAGGGGTCGAGATGCTGATCCTGTGCAGGCGCCCCTCGATCTCGATCTCCACCATCCTCTGGGCTTGAGCGTAGGTCAGGGTCTCTCGTGTGGGGGAGTGCTTGGTGCTGCCGGGGGAGGAAGGTGCCTCGCTGCAGCGCGATGACCTCGGCCTTTCCTCCTCATTTGGCACTGACTCCCTGAAACAGACAGACAACACGTGAGCGCCATGCAGAAGACAGGAGAGGCGAAAACCACCCAGCACATGTGCGAAGAGCCAACCAACTGGCACTAAATCCAAACACAACTCCCAGGTAACCTGCCCGAGGCTCCCAAAATCACTCATTCTGGACTCACGAAGGCACCTCAACAACCGCCACCAGCCACTGCCACCAGGCCACTGCCCCCAAGGGCTCCCAGGACCAGAGCAGAAGGCAGGCAGTCAGGAGGGCCCCCAGAGGCACACACGGGACAAGTCCCTCCAGAATGCTGACGCCCACAGCTCACTGGTCGTCTTGGATCCACACCCCTCGCGAGTTCGGGTCACAGTCCCGAGCCCAAGACAGCACATGCACAGAGCTGCACTCCTGCAGGCTCTGGCCACTGCCTGACCCCCGCTGCTGCTCAGGAGAGCCCTCAGCCGCCACTGTCGCCACGAACACACCCTGCACAGCCGCGCTGAGGCACAGGCCACCAGCCGCGCCAGGACCCATGAGGGCAGCCCCATACTGGCCTGGGCAGGCTTCACCCCAGGAGACCCCACCCAGCCCTGCAGGGCCTCAGAAGTGGCCACCACATTCCAGCCACCTGCCTGCCCTCAGGGACCTTCTCGCTGCTGGCTTGACCGCAGTGCTGGGCCATCATCCTGTCACAGTGAGGGCAACCAGAGACCCCCCTCGCCATCCACAGAGTGCCCCTCCTCCCTGTCGGGCGCAGCACGGGCTCGGGCGCCTACAGCCTTGGCCGTGGAGACTTTCGAGCACTTGCTCTTGTCAGACATCCGCCAGCGGCCACCGGCAAGTCCTACTCCCAGTCTCCCTCTCCTGACGATCCCGGACTCTGGTCCAGCACCCGCCAAGCAGGTGACACCTTAGGGACTGATGACAGTGCCCTCTGCCCACTCCAAACCACCACACGCCACTGACAGGAAGCAAGTGATGCTGACGAGACTGGCCGACACTCGTGCCCGGTGGAGCCCAAGGCCCCCGCCGGACAAGGCCCTGGGGAGTCGGCCAGGAAAAGGCGCCATAGGGCGGCCTGCGCTGTCACACCTGAAAGGAAATCGCAGCAGACCCGAGATGCATTCCTTGAGACAGGTCCTTCTGACTGTGGTTTTCCTTCTCTTTTGTAAAACAGAAATGTTTCTGTGAAATCTGACAAGAATGCCCTACAAAGGGGAGCCTGAGAGCCCGTGGGCAAACCAACCCTAACCCACCTGCATCTCCACACCCCAGGGGCCCACAGCCCTGCACTCCTGGGGTGCAGTCAGCCAAGCTGCCCCCAGCTGGCCCTGGCCCTGCCAGCCCTTCTGGGGGAGAGGAGCAAGTCCCCCTGCTGTCCACACCCCAGCCTGCAGGAGGGCCCCCTGTGCAGCCAGGGCACAGCGTGCAGCCTCAGGGGTCCTTTGGGGTGGGGCAGAAGCCACAGCTGGTTACTCAGGAGAGGAAAGGCAAACATGTAATTTTCTCCTCCAGAGCACAGTACCAACAGCACTAACCATTACTGGCTCTTCAAAACCCACATGCTCCTGAAGTGACCGAGACTTTGTATCTGGCCACTTGCTATAAGAAGGACAGCACTTACTGGTCATGGCAGCTCTGCAATCTGAAAGCTCAATAGTGACAGGGACAAGAAGGCGCTGGTCACTCTGCAGACCACCTCACCAGGCCACCATTCCCCTACACCCCAGGCTCCAAACCTCCAATCTCCGTCCACCTGGAGCTTCCGTGCAGGACAAAGGTTCCCACGTGGAGGCCACACACAGACCCTCCAGACCCTTCTGATAAATGCCCCCTGAAAAGCCCTGTGGCCACAAGAGAGGAACGCGGCACCCAAGACCGGTTCAGCTTCCAACACCGCCTTTCCCGCCTGGCCCTCGGAAAGCACGAACACCCTCGCGCAGGGGCGGCATGCAGCGCCGCCCCCGCGACCCTTCTCGGGCGGTGGCGGCGCTCCTCCAGCGGGGCCCGCCTGTAGCGCGTGCCCCGTAAATACAACCAGGTCACTTCTTCCTGGGGGCCGGAGGCCGCCCGCCGCGGGCGCGGGAGGGGGCCGCCCGGGTCCGCGCGGCCCTGGAACAGGTTTGCGGTGGGGGCGGCCCGGGTCTCGGCTTCCCCGTGCCGAGCGTTTGCCCGAGGGGTCGCGTTATATGTAAGGACGCGCTGGCTTGGTTGAAGCCCGGACG
>NW_017192636.1:0-10184 GCF_001704415.2 Capra hircus
AGAAGATTGATTTTTCTGTATAGTCATTTTGTTAATACAAAGTCTCAGGTGAATCTTACATTATCTTCTGCCAAGAGCTTGTTAACACTTTTTTGGCTCTCTCCTTAAAATGAATGTTTAATTTTTTCCCTGAAGTGTTTTTCTATAATGCTGGCATTCTCCCTTAAAAGCATTAAAGTTACATCTCTATAGAACAAAGGTGCAGTGGGTTATAACAAAGAAGAGTACTTAACTCAAAGATATAATAGTTGCTAATACCAGTCTTACTACTTGTTTTCTATATACCTAACTATATCTTAAAATAAAAGGAGTATAAAATGGGCAGAAGCATTGACACAAAAAAATGAAACTTTAATCAAATCAGTCCTATTCTAAAGATTTTGACTCCTCGGAAGCTCCTGCATTCCTAGGATGTTTTAAGCTTCCTGTGCCTCCTGCGGTCAGGAGGCCTCAAACAATCACAAGCGCAGCTGTACGAGTTTACAGGCAGGCTAGAAAGCCATCAGAGGGTTTTTGATTGAAACACTCTTTCAAATGCAGAAGAATAACGCGCCTGAATTGACTTTTTCCAGAAAAGGTCAGAAGAGAGAAAAAGCAGAGCACAAAAACCGGCAGATTTTTGTTGGGGTACATGCTTAAAAATTTCCAGAGAGGTCCCTGAAGTCTGAGCACGCCTTGCGTATGTCAGCTTCCTTCCTCATAACCTTGTCACGGGCGGGCTCCTCACACTGGCTCCTGGCAGTCTTAGGCCCCGGCATCGACGGGAGAGGAATCCCGAGAGGCCCCCGAGCAACTCGCATGCGGACTGGCCTTTCCTGAGGCCACCAGAGCGGGTCCCTGAGGTCCCCGTCGTAAGTCGAGAGCACCTGCCGCAACTCGAGAAAATCCAGGAGTTCTCCCCTCCAGGCGAGATGAGGCCCATTTCCGCTGAGGCGTCTCGAGGCTAATCACACCTAACCTCTGAACTTCCAAAGGGTCCTTCACACCCTTGCTACAACTCAGAAGTTCCCCGACATACCGTCTCCACTCGAGAGGAAGCACGAGAGTCCCGCCCACATCCAGAGGAGCCCCGTTTCCGCCTCCTAGCTCGAGAGGAGGGATCCTTTCCCTGCGTGTTGGGAAAGAATTCCCGGCTTCCCACGCATCTCAAGAGGGGCGCTCTTCCACAGGAAAGGCGAGAGGAACTCCAGGGTCGTGCCACCATTCCAGAGTCCCCCAGATGTCTCAGTCCATTCCAGGGAACCTGTTTTCCCTGCACTGCCTCGACTTTCAAGCCGAGGATCGACTCACACCACGGTGGCACGTGGACAGCCCTGTGGGAAAGCCTCGAGGGAAAACCTCAGGAAAGCCACAGATCCCTTGATCCAAGCGAAGGAAAGCGTGACATTGCTGCTACAGCTCGGGAGGAAAGCGCAAGTGCAACCCCCACTCGAGACGAGGACTGACTCCCCTGGCGAGACACCAGAATACCCCAAGATCCATGTCAGCACCGGAGAGGAATCCTCAGGTTCCGGCACCGACTCCACACAAGGTCTTAGGGCCCGGCATCGACAGGAGAGGAATCCTGAGATGCCCCCGACAACTCGCTGGGGACTGGCCTTTCCTGAGGCCACCAGAGCGGGTCCCTGAGGTCCCCGTCATAAGCCGAGAGCACCTGCCGCAACTGGAGAAAATCCAGGAGGTTCTCCCCTCCAGGCGAGATTAGGGCAATTTCCGCGGAGGCGTCTCGAGGCTAATCACACCTAACCTCTGGAACTTCCAAAGGGTCCTTCACACCCTTGCTGCAACTCAAGAAGTTCCCCGACATAACCGTCTCCACTCGAGAGGAATCACGAGAGTCCCTCCCTCATCCAGAGGAGCGCTGTTTCCGCCTCCTAGCTGGAGTGGAGGGATCTTTCCCTGCGTGGTCGGAAAGAATTCCCGGTGTTCCCGTCGCATCTCAAGAGGAGGCGCTCTCCAGAGGAAAGGCGAGAGGAACTCCAGGGTCGTGCCACCATTCCCAGAGTCCCCCAGATGTCTCAGTCCATTTAGGGAAACCTTTATTCCCTGCACTGCCTCGACTTTCAAGCCGAGGATCGACTCACACCACGGTGGCATGTGGGACAGCCCTGTGGGAAAGCCACGTGGGAAAGCCTCGTGGGAAAGCCTCGAGGGAAAGCCACAGATCCTTTGATCCACTCGACGGGGAAGCGTGACACTGCTGCTAGAGCTGGGGAGAAAAGCGCACGTGCATGCCCCCACTCGAGACGAGGACTGACTCCCTTGGGGAGACTCCAGAAGTACCCAAGATCCATGTCAGCCCTGGAGAGGAATCCTCAGGTTCCGCACCCGACTCCACACAAGGTCTTATGCCGGGGTCCAGCCCCGGTGGATCCAGGGAATTCGAAGGGTGGCCGGCGTTCGCGTGGAAAGACTTGTTTATTTATTAATGTAAGATTAGATTAGGAAACTATAGTGTAGTAAGAAGATTAAGTGGAGGAAGAGGGCTGAATAGCTTGGTTTACGCGGAAGGCCAATAAAATTCAGGACAAGGAATTTGCACCACCTACGTTGGGCCACCGGCGCCCGCTTGAATATCTAAGGGTGCCTCGCCTTAAGCTCCCTTTCGTGCGGGTCTTAACAGCCAGCCAAGTAAGTAGACCTGGCGAGCCTCCGTACTCCAGGTGGAGATTCAGCCTGAAGTTATAGTAAAGAGCAGAGAGAAGGAAAGGTAGAGAAGAAGAAGAGAGAGAAAGACACGGGGGAGCCAGAGTCCCAAGAAACCAGGCTGAGAGACTAGTTCGAGAAGCTGGTCCGAGAAACTGGCCCCCGGCCCCTGGCCTCCTCATTCATTGTTCAGAAGGCCTTTTATACTTTTGATAAAACATGGAGATCAATGGATAACACAAAATTATGTAGTGCTCGCAACCCAGATTCTTTCTGTATATCATTTTGTATACAAAAGGTCTCAGGTGATTTACATTATCTTCTGGCCAAGAGGCTTGTTAACACTTTTTGGCTCTCTTCCTTAATGAATGTTAATTTTGTTTCCCCTGAAGTGTTTTTCTTTAATCTGCATCTCCTTAAAGCATTAAAGTTACATCTCTATAGAACAAAGGTGCAGTGGGTTTATAACAAAAGAAGGTACTTAACTCCAAAGATCTAATGTTGCTAATACCAGGTCTACTACTTGTTTTTCTATATACCAACTATATCTAAAAATAAAGGATATGAAAATTTGGCAGCAAGCATTGACCCAAAAAATGAAACTTTTAATCAGTCCTATTCTAAAGATTTTGACTCCTCGGAAGCTCCTGCATTCCTAGGATGTTTTAAGCTTCCTGTGCCTCCTGCGGTCAGGAGGCCTCAAACAATCACAAGCGCAGCTGTACGAGTTCTACAGGCAGGCTAGAAAGCCATCAGAGGGTTTTTTGGATTGAAACACTCTTTCAAATGCAGAAGAATAACGCCCTGAATTGACTTTTTCCAGAAAAGGTCAGAAGAGAGAAAAAGCAGAGCACAAAAACCGGCAGATTTTTGTTGGGGTACATGCTTAAAAATTTCCAGAGAGGTCCCTGAAGTCTGAGCACGCCTTGCGTATGTCAGCTTCCTTCCTCATAACCTTGTCACGGGCGGGCTTCCTCACACTGGCTCCTGGCAGTCTTAGGCCCCGGCATCGACGGGAGAGGAATCCCGAGAGGCCCCCGAGCAACTCGCATGCGGGACTGGCCTTTCCTGAGGCCACCAGAGCGGGTCCCTGAGGTCCCCGTCGTAAGTCGAGAGCACCTGCCGCAACTCGAGAAAATCCAGGAGGTTCTCCCCTCCAGGCGAGATGAGGCCCATTTACGCTGAGGCGTCTCGAGGCTAATCACACCTAACCTCTGGAACTTCCAGAGGGTCCTTCACACCCTTGCTACAACTGAAGAAGTTCCCCGACATACCGTCTCCACTCGAGAGGAAGCACGAGAGTCCGCCCATATCCAGAGGAGACCCGTTTCCGCCTCCTAGCTCGAGAGGAGGGTTCCTTTCCCTGCGTGTTCGGGAAAGAAATCCTGGCCTTCCCATCGCAGCTCAAGAGGGGGCGCTCTCACAGGAAAGGCGAGAGGAACTCCAGGGTCGTGCCACCATTCCCAGAGTCCCCAGATATCTCAGTCCATTCCAGGGAAGCCTGTTTTCCCTGCACTGCCTCGACTTTCAAGCCGAGGATCGACTCACACCACGGTGGCACGTGGGACAGCCCTGTGGGAAAGCCTCGAGGGAAAACCTCGAGCGAAAGCCACAGATCCCTTGATACAAGCGAAGGGAAGTGAACACTGCTGCTACAGATCAGGAAGAAAGCGCACGTGCATGCCCCCACTCGAGACGAGGACTGACTCCCGTGGGAGACTCCAGAAGTACCCCAAGATCCATGTCAGCACTGGAGAGGAATCCTCAGGTTCCGGCACCCACTCCACCCGAGATCGTAGGCCCCGGCATCGACGGGAGAGGAATCCCGAGAGGCCCCCGAGCAACTCGCATAGGGAATGGCCTTTCCAGAGGCCACCAGAGCAGGTCCCTGAGGTCCCCGTCGTGAGTCGAGAGAGCACCTGTAGGAATGCCACGTGGGAAAGCCCTCGAGGGAAAGCCACAGATCCCTTGATCCACGCGAAGGGAAGCGTGATACTGCTGCTACAGCTTGGGAGGAAAGGGCACGTGCATGCCCCCACTCAAGTCGAGGACTCACTCTCCTGGGGAGACTCCAGAAATACCCCAAGATCCATGTCAGCACTGCAGAGGAATCCTCAGGTTCCGGCACCGACTCCACACAAGGTCTTAGCAACCGGCATCGAGGAGAGGATTCCCGGAGGCCCCCGTGCAATTCGCATGGGGACTTGTCTTTGCTGAGGCCACCAGAGCGGGTCCCTGAGGTCCCCGTCATAAGTCGAGAGCACCTGCCGCAACTCGAGAAAATCCAGGAGGTTCTCCCCTCCAGGCGAGATAAGGCCCATTTCCGCTGAGGCGTCTGGAGGCTAATCACATCTAACATCTGGAACTTCCAAAGGGTCCTTCAAACCCTTGCTGCAACTCAATAGTTCCACGACATATCCGTCTCCACTTGAGAGGAAGCACGAGAGTCCTGGCCACATCCAGAGGAGCCCCGTTTCCATCTCCTAGTTCGAGAGGAGGGATCCTTTCCCTGCGTGGTCAGGAAAGAATTCCCGGCGTTCCCGTCGCATCTCAAGAGGAGGCGCTCTACACAGGTAAGGCGAGAGGAACTCCAGGGTCGTGCCACCATTCCGAGAGTCAACCAGATGTCTCCGTCCATTCCAGGGAAACCTGTTTTCCCTGCACTGCCTCGACTTTCAATCCGAGGATCGACTCATACCACGTTGGCACGTGGGACAGCCCTGTGGTAAAGCCTCGTGGGAAAGCCTGGTGGGAAAGCCTAGAGGGAAAGACACAGATCCCTTGATCCACGTGAAGGGAAGCGCGACACTGCTGCTACAGCTCAGAAGGAAAGCGCAGGTTCATGCCCCCCACTCGAGCGAGAGACTGACTCACCTGGGGAGACTCCAGAAGTACCCCAAGATCCATGTCAGCACTGTAGAGGAATCCTCAGGTTCCGGCACTGACTCCATACAAGGTCTTAGGCCCAGCATCGACGGGAGAGGAATCCCGAGTGGCCCCGAGCAACTCGCATGGGGACTGGCCTTTCCTGAGGCCACCAGATCGGTCCCTGAGGTCCCGTCGTAAGTCGAGAGCACCTGCCGCAACTCGAGAAAATCCAGGAGGTTCTCCCCTCCAGGCGAGATGAGGCCCATTTCCGCTGAGGCGTCTCGAGGCTAATCACACCTAACCTCTGGAACTTCCAAAGGGTCCTTCACACCCTTGCTGCAACTCAAGAAGTTCCCCGACATACCCGTCTCCACTCGGGAGGAGGCACGCGAGTCCCGCCACATCCAGAGGAGCCCCGTTTCCGCCTCCTAGCTCGAGAGGAGGGAACCTTTCCCTGCGTTCGGGAAAGAATTCCCGGCGTTTCCGTCGCATCAAGAGGAGGCGCTCTCCACAGGAAAGGCGAGAGGAACTCCAGGGTCGTGCCACCATTCCCAGAGTCCACCAGATGTCTCAGTCCATTCCTAGGGAAACCTGTTTTCCCTGCACTGCCTCGACTTTCAAGACGAGGATCGACTCACACCACGGTGGCACGTGGACAGCCCTGTGGGAAAGCCTCGTGGGAAAGACCTCGTGGGAAAGCAACTCGAGGGTAAAGCCACAGATCCCTTGATCCACAGCGAAGGGAAGCGTGACACTGCTGCTACGGCTCGGAGAGGAAACGCACGTGCATGCCCGCACTCGAGACGAGGACTGACTCCCCTGGGAGACTCCAGAAGTACCCAAGATCCAATGTCAACACGGGAGAGGAATCCTCAGGTTCCGGCCCCGACTCCACACAAGGTCTTAGGCCCCGGCATCGACGGGAGAGGAATCCCGAGAGGCCCCCGAGCAACTCGCATGGGGACTGGCCTTTCCTGAGGACCACCAGAGCGGGATCCCTGAGGTCCCCGTCGTAAGTACGAGAGCACCTGCCGCAACTCGAGAAAATCCAGGAGTTTCTCCCCTCCAGGCGAGATGAGGCCCATTTCCGCTGAGGCCTCTCGAGCTAATCACATCTAACACTCGGGAACTTCCAAAGGGTCCTTCACACCCTTGCTGCAACTGAAGAAGTTTCCCGACTTCCCCGCTCCACTCGAAGGAAGCACGAGAGTCCCGCCCACCTCCAGAGGAGACCCGTTTCTGCCTCCTAGCTCGAGAGGAGGGATCCTTCCCTGCGTGGTCGGGAAAGAATTCCCGGCGTTCCCAGTCGCATCTCAAGAGGAGGCGCTCTCCACAGGAAAGGCGAGAGGAACTCCAGGGTCGTGCCACCATTCCCAGAGTCACCGAGATGTCTCAGTCCATTCCAGGTAAACTGTTTTCCCTGCACTGCCTCGACTTTCAAGCGCAAGGATCGACTCACACCACGGTGGCACGTGGACAGCCTTGTTGGAAAACCTCGTGGGAAAGCCTCGTAGGAAAGCCTCGAGGGAAAGCTACAGATCCCTTGATCCACGCGACGGGAAGCGCGACACTGCTGCTACAGCTCGGAAGGAAAGCGGACGTGCATGCCCCCACTCGAGACGAGGACTGACTCCCCTGGGGAGACTCCAGAAGTACCCCAAGATCCATGTCAGCACTGGAGAGGAATCCTCAGGTTTTGGCCCGACTCCACACAAGGTCTTAGGCCCCGACATCGACGGGAGAGGAATCCGAGAGGCCCCCGAGCAACTCTCATGGGGACTGGCCTTTCCTGAGGCCACCAGAGCGGGTCCCTGAGGTCCCGTCGTAAGTCGAGAGCACCTGCCGCAACTCGAGAAAATCCAGGAGGTTCTCCCCTCCAGGCGAGATGAGGCCCTTTCCGATGAGGCGTCTCGAGGCTAATCACACCTAACACCTGGCACTTCCAAAGGGTCCTTCACACCCCTTGCTGCAACTCAAGAAGTTCCCCGACATACCATCTCCACTCGAGAGGAAGCACGAGAGTCCCGCCCATATCTCAGAGGAGCCCCTTTCCACCTCATAGCTCGAGAGTAGGGATCCTTTCCCTGCGTGGTCGGGAAAGAATTCCCGGTGTTTCCGAGGCATCTCAAGAGTAGGCGCTCTCCACAGGAAAGGCGAGAGGAACTCCAGGGTCGTGCCACCATTCCCAGAGTCCCCCAGATATCTCACTCCATTCCAGGGAAACTGTTTTCCCTGCACTGCCTCGACTTTCAAGCCGAGGATCGACTCACACAAAGGTAGCACGTGGGACAGCACTGTGGGAAAGCCTCATGGAAAGCCTCCTGGGAAAGTCCTCGAGGGAAAGACACAGATCCCTGATGCACGCGAAGGGAAGCGTGACACTGCTGCTACAGCACGGGAGGAAAGCGCACGTTCATGCCCCCACTAGAGACGAGGACTGACTCACCTGGGGAGACTCCAGAAGTTCCTCAAGATCCATGTCAGCACTGGAGAGGAATCCTCAGGTTCCGGCACCGACTCCACACAAGGTCTTAGGCCCCGGCATCGACGGGAGAGGAATCCCGAGAGGCCCCGGAGCAACTCGCATGGGGACTGGCCTTTCCTGAGGCCACCAGAGCGGATCCCTGAGGTCCCGTCGTAAGATCGAGAGCACCTGCCGCAACTCGAGAAAATCCAGGAGTTTCTCCCCTCCAGGCGAGATGAGGCCCCATTTTCCGCTGAGGCCTCTCGAGGCTAATCACATCTAACCTCTGGGAACTTCCAAAGGGTCCTTCACACCCTTGCTGCAACTGCAAGAAGTTCCCCGACATACCCGTCTCCACTCGAGAGGAAGCACGAGAGTCCCGCCCACATCTCAGAGGAGCCCCGTTTCCGCCTCCTAGCTCGAGAGGAGGGATCCTTTCCCTGCGTGGTCGGGAAAGAATTCCCGGCGTTCCCGTCGCATCTCAAGTAGGAGGCGCTCTCCACAGGAAAGGCGAGAGGAACTCCAGGGTCGTGCCACCATTCCCAGAGTCCCCAGATGTCTCAGTCCATTCCAGGGAAACCTGTTTTCCCTGCACTGCCTCGACTTCAATGCCGAGGATCGACTCACACCACGGTGGCACGTGGGACAGCCCTGTGGGAAAGCCTCGTGGGAAAGCTCCTGGGAAAGCCTCGAGGGAAAGCCACAGATCCCTTGATCCACGCGAAAGGAAGCGCGACCACTGCTGCTACAGCTAGTGAGGAAAGCGGCACGTGCATGGCCCCAGACTCGAGACGAGAGACTGACTCCCCTGGGAGACTCCAGAAGTACGCCAAGATGCATGTCAGCACTGGAGAGGAATCCTCAGGTTCCGCACCGACTCCACACAAGAATCTTAGCCCCGGCATCGACGGGAGAGGAATCCCGAGAGGCCCCCGGAGCAACTCGCATGGGGACTGGCCTTTCCTGAGGCCACAGAGCGGGTCCCTGAGGTCCCGTCGGTAAGTCGAGACGCACCTGCCGCCAAACTCGAGAAAATCTCAGGAGGTTCTGCCCCTCGGGCAGGCGCAGATGAAGGCTCCATTTCCGAGGCTGGAGGGCGTCTCGAGGCTTACGACGGGACCTCAGGACCGCTCTGTTGCCTCAGGAAAGGCGTCCTCCATGCGAGCTTGCTCGGGGCACTCTCGGATTCCTCTCCCGTCGATGCCGGGCCTAATCTATGAATGTGGAGTCCGAGGTGCCGGCAACCTGAGGATTCCTCTGCCAGTGCTGACATGGCATCTTGGAGGAGGACCTTCTGCGTGTCCCCAGGGAGTTCAGGTCCCTCGTCATCTCAGTGGGGCATGCACGTGCCTTCCTCCACGAGCTGTAGCAATCGCAGGTGTCCGCTTCCCCATTCGCGTGAGTCAAGGGATCTGTGGCTTTCCTCGAGGCTTTCCAGGCAGGCTTCCATCGAGGCTTTCCCACAGGCCTGGTCCCACGTGCCACCGTGTGTGAGTCGATCCTCAGCTGGTGAAGTCGAGGCCAGTGCAGGGAAACAGGTTTCCCTGGAATGGACTGAGACATCTGGGGGACTCTGGGAATGGTGGCACGACCCTGGAGTTCCTCTCGCCTTTCCTGTGGAGAGCGCCTCCTCTTGAGATGCGACGGGAACGCCGGGAATTCTTTCCCGACCACGCAGGGAAAGGATCCCTCCTCTCAGAGCTAGGAGGCGGAAACGGGGCTCCTCTGGATGTGGGCGGGACTCTCGTGCTTCCTTCTCGAGTGGAGACGGGTAATGTCGGGGAACTTCTTGAGTTGCAGCAAGGGTGTGAAGGACCCTTTGGAAGTTCCAGAGTGTTAGGTGTGATTAGCCTCGAGACGCCTCAGCCGGAAATGGGCCTCATCTCGCCTGGAGGGGAGAACCTCCTGGATTTTCTCGAGTTGCGGCAGGTGCTCTCGACTTACGACGGGGACCTCAGGGACCCGCTCTGTTGGCCTCAGGAAAGGCCAGTCCCCATGCGAGTTGCTCGGGGGCCTCTCGGGATTCCTCTCCCGTCGATGCCGGGGCCTAAAGATCCTTGTGTGGAGTCGGTGCCGGAACCTGAGGATTCCTCTCCAGTGCTGACATGCATCTTGGAGGTACTTCTGGAGTCTCCCCAGGGAGTCAGTCCTCGTCTCTAGTGGGGCATGAACGTGCGCTTTCCCCCGTGCTGTAGCAAGCAGTGTC
>NW_017192638.1:0-10182 GCF_001704415.2 Capra hircus
TGGCACGACCCTGGAGTTCCTTCGCCTTTCCTGTGGGAGAGCGCCTCCCTCTTGAGATGTGAGCCGAGAACGCGGAGGGAAAGGATCCCTCCTCTCGAGCTAGGCGTCGCAAACGGGGCTCCTCTGGATGTGGGGGACTCTCGTGCTTCCTCTCTAGTGGAGACTGGTAGGTCGGGGAACTTCTTGAGTTGCAGCAAGGGTGTGAAGGACCCTTTGTAAGTTCCAGGGGTTAGGTGTGATTAACTGAAACGCCTCAGCGGAAATGGCCTCATCTCGCCTGGAGGGGAGAACCTCCTGGATTTTCTCGAGTTGCGGGCAGGTGCTCTGACTTACGACGGGGGATCTCAGGGACGCCGCCTCTGGTGGCCTCCAGGAAAGGCCAGTCCCCATGCGAGTTGCTCCGCGGGCCTCTCGGGATTCTTCTCCCGTCGATGCCGGGGGCCTAAGATCGTGTGTGGAGTCGGTTCCGAAACCTGAGGATTCCTCTCCAGTGCTGACATGGATCTTGGGGTACTTCTGGAATCTCCCCAGGAAAGTCATTCTGCATCTCGAGTGGGGGCATGCACATGCGAATTCCTACCGAGCTGTAGCAGCAGTGTCACGCTTCCCTTCGCGTGGATCAAGTGATCTGTGGCTTTCCCTCGAGGCTTTCCCAAGGGCTGTCCCACGTGCCACCGTTGTGTGAGACGATCCTCGGCTTGAAAGTCGAGGCAGTGCGGGGAAAACAGGTTTCCCTGGAATGGACTGAGACATCTGAGGGACTCAAGGAATGGTGGCACGACCCCTGGAGTTCCTCTCGCCTTTCCTGTGGAGAGCGCCTCCTCTTGAGATGTGACGAGAACGCCGGGAATTCTTTCCCGACCACGCAGGGAAAGGATCCCTCCTCTCGAGCTAGGCGTCGCAAACGGGGCTCCTCTGGATCTTGGCGGGACTCTAGTGCTTCCTCTCGAGTGGAGACGGGTACGTCAGGGTACTTCTTGAGTTGCAGCAAGGGTTTGAAGGACCCTGTGGAAGTTCCAGGGGTTAGGTGTGATTAGCCTGAAGTCGCCTCAGCGGAAATGGGCCTCATCTCTCCTGGAGGGGAGAACCTCCTGGATCTTCTCGAGTTGCGGCAGGTGCTCTCGACTTACGACGGGGACCTCCGAGACCCGCTCTGGTGGACTCAGGAAAGGCCAGTCCCCATGCGAGTTCTCGGGGGCCTCTCGGGATTCCTCTCCCGTTGATGCTGGGGCCTATGACCTTGTGTGGAGATAGTCCCGGAAGCTGAGGATTCCTCACCATTGCTGACATGGATCTTGGGGTACTTCTGGAGTCTCCCCACGGGAGTCAGTCCTCGTCTTGAGTGTGGGCATGCACGTGCGCTTTCCTTACGAGCTGTAGCAGCGGTGTCTCGCTTCCCTTCAGGTCGATCAAGGGATCTGTGTCTTTCCCTCGAGGCTATCCAACGAGGCTTTCCCACGAGGCTTTCACACAGGGCTGTCCCACGTGCCACCGTGGTGTGAGTCGATCCCGGCTTGAAAGTCGAGGCAGTGCAGGGAAAACAGGTTTCCCTGGAATGGACTGAGACATCTGGGGGACTCTGGGAATGCTGGCACGACCCTGGATTTCCTCTCGCCTTTCCTGTGGAGAGTGCCTCCTCATGAGATGCGACGGGAACGCCGGGAATTCTTTCCCGACCACGCAGGGAATGGATCCCTCCTCTCGAGCTAGGAGGCGCAAACGGTGCTCCTCTGGACGTGGGGGGCACTCTCGTGCTTCCTCTCGAGTGGAGACGGGTATGTCGGGGAACTTCTTGAGTTGCAGCAAGGGTGTGAAGGACCCTTTTGAAGTTCCAGATGTTAGATGTGATTAGCCTTGTGACGCATTAGCGGAAATGGGCCTCATCTCGCCTGGAGGGGAGAACCTCCTGGATTTTCTCGAGGTACGGCAGGTGCTCTCGACTTACGACGGGGACCTCAGGGACCCGCTCTGGTGGCCTCAGGAAAGGCCAGTCCCCATGCGAGTTGCTCAGGGGCCTCTCGGGATTCCTCTCCCGTCGATGCCGGGGCCTAAGACCTTGTGTGAAGTCGGTGCCGGAACCTGAGGATTCCTCTCCAGTGCTGACATGGATCTTGGGGTATTTCTGGAGTCTCCTCAGCGGAGTCAGACCTTGTCCCGAGTGGGGGCATGCACGTGCGCTTTCCTCCCGAGCTGTAGCAGCAGGGTCACGCTTCCCTTCGCGTGGATCAAGGGATCAGGGGCTTTCCCTGGAGGCTTTCCCACGAGGCTTTCCCACAGGGATGTCCCACGTGCCACCGTGGTGTGAGTCGATCCTCGGCTTGAAAGTCGAGGCAGTGCAGGGAAAACAGGTTTCCCTGGAATGGACTGAGACATCTGGTGGACTCTGGGAATGTGGCACGACCCTGGGGTTCCTCTCGCCTTTCCTGTGAGAGCGCCTCCTCTTGAGTTGCGAAGGAAACGCCGGGAATTCTTTCCCGACCACGCAGGGAAAGGATCCCTACTCTCGAGCTAGGAGGCGGAAACGGGGCTCTTCTGGATGTGGGCGGGACCTCTCGTGCTTCCTCTTGAGTGGAGCCGGGTATGTCCGGGAACTATTTGAGTTGCAGCAAGGGTGTGAAGGACCCTTTGGAAGTTCCAGATGTTAGATGTGATTAGCCTCGAGACGCCTCAGCGGAAATGAGCCTCATCTCGCCTGGAGGGGATAACCTCCTGGATTTTCTCGAGTTGTGGCAGGTGCTCTCGACTTACGACGGGGACCTCAGGGACCCGATCTGGTAGCCTCAGGAAAGGCCATTCCCCATGCGAGTTGCTCGGGGGCATCTCGGGATTCCTCTCCCGTCGATGCCGGGGCCTAAGACCTTGTGTGGAGTTGGTGCTGGAACCTGAGGATTCCTCTCCAGTGCCGACATGGATCTTGGGGTTCTTCTGGAGTCTCCGCAGGGGAGTCAGTCCTCGTCTCGAGTGGGGTCATGCAACTGCGATTTCCTCCCGAGCTGTAGCAGCAGAGTCGCTCTTCCCTTCGTGTGGATCAGGGGATCTGTGGCTTTTTCTCGAGGATTTCCCACGAGGCTTTCCCACGAGGCTTTCCCACGAGGCTTTCCCACGAGGCTTTCCCACAGGGCTGTCCCACGTGCCACCGTGGTGTGAGTCGATCCTCGGCTTGAAAGTCGAGGCAGTGCAGGGAAAACAGGTTTCCCTGGAATGGACTGAGACATCTGGGGGACTCTGGGAATGGTGGCACGACTCTGGAGTTCCTCTGGCCTTTCCAGTGGAGAGTGCCTCCTCTTGAGAAGCGAAGGGAACGCCGGGAATTCTTTCCCGACCACGCAGGGAAAGGATTCCTCCTCTCGAGCTAGGAGGCGGAATCGGGGCTCCTCTGGATTTGGGCGGGACTCTCGTGCTTCCTCTCGAGTGGAGACGGGTATGTCGGGGAACTTCTTGAGTTGCAGCAAGGGTGTGAAGGACCCTTTTGAAGTTCCAGATGTTAGATGTGATTAGCCTTGTGACGCATTAGCGGAAATGGGCCTCATCTCGCCCGGAGGGGAGAACCTCCTGGATTTTCTCGAGGTACGGCAGGTGCTCTCGACTTACGACGGGGACCTCAGGGACCCGCTCTGGTGGCCTCAGGAAAGGCCAGTCCCCATGCGAGTTGCTCAGGGGCCTCTCGGGATTCCTCTCCCGTCGATGCCGGGGCCTAAGACCTTGTGTGGAGTTGGTGCTGGAACCTGAGGATTCCTCTCCAGTGCCGACATGGATCTTGGGGTTCTTCTGGAGTCTCCGCAGGGGAGTCAGTCCTCGTCTCGAGTGGGGTCATGCAACTGCGATTTCCTCCCGAGCTGTAGCAGCAGAGTCGCTCTTCCCTTCGTGTGGATCAGGGGATCTGTGGCTTTTTCTCGAGGATTTCCCACGAGGCTTTCCCACGAGGCTTTCCCACGAGGCTTTCCCACGAGGCTTTCCCACAGGGCTGTCCCACGTGCCACCGTGGTGTGAGTCGATCCTCGGCTTGAAAGTCGAGGCAGTGCAGGGAAAACAGGTTTCCCTGGAATGGACTGAGACATCTGGGGGACTCTGGGAATGGTGGCACGACTCTGGAGTTCCTCTGGCCTTTCCAGTGGAGAGTGCCTCCTCTTGAGAAGCGAAGGGAACGCCGGGAATTCTTTCCCGACCACGCAGGGAAAGGATTCCTCCTCTCGAGCTAGGAGGCGGAATCGGGGCTCCTCTGGATTTGGGCGGGACTCTCGTGCTTCCTCTCGAGTGGAGACGGGTATGTCGGGGAACTTCTTGAGTTGCAGCAAGGGTGTGAAGGACCCTTTTGAAGTTCCAGATGTTAGATGTGATTAGCCTTGTGACGCATTAGCGGAAATGGGCCTCATCTCGCCCGGAGGGGAGAACCTCCTGGATTTTCTCGAGGTACGGCAGGTGCTCTCGACTTACGACGGGGACCTCAGGGACCCGCTCTGGTGGCCTCAGGAAAGGCCAGTCCCCATGCGAGTTGCTCAGGGGCCTCTCGGGATTCCTCTCCCGTCGATGCCGGGGCCTAAGACCTTGTGTGAAGTCGGTGCCGGAACCTGAGGATTCCTCTCCAGTGCTGACATGGATCTTGGGGTATTTCTGGAGTCTCCTCAGCGGAGTCAGACCTTGTCCCGAGTGGGGGCATGCACGTGCGCTTTCCTCCCGAGCTGTAGCAGCAGTGTCACGCTTCCCTTCGCGTGGATCAAGGGATCAGGGGCTTTCCCTCGAGGCTTTCCCACGAGGCTTTCCCACAGGGATGTCCCACGTGCCACCGTGGTGTGAGTCGATCCTCGGCTTGAAAGTCGAGGCAGTGCAGGGAAAACAGGTTTCCCTGGAATGGACTGAGACATCTGGTGGACTCTGGGAATGTGGCACGACCCTGGGGTTCCTCTCGCCTTTCCTCTGAGAGCGCCTCCTCTTGAGTTGCGAAGGAAACGCCGGGAATTCTTTCCCGACCACGCAGGGAAAGGATCCCTACTCTCGAGCTAGGAGGCGGAAACGGGGCTCTTCTGGATGTGGGCGGGACTCTCGTGCTTCCTCTTGAGTGGAGCCGGGTATGTCCGGGAACTATTTGAGTTGCAGCAAGGGTGTGAAGGACCCTTTGGAAGTTCCAGATGTTAGATGTGATTAGCCTCGAGACGCCTCAGCGGAAATGAGCCTCATCTCGCCTGGAGGGGATAACCTCCTGGATTTTCTCGAGTTGTGGCAGGTGCTCTCGACTTACGACGGGGACCTCAGGGACCCGATCTGGTAGCCTCAGGAAAGGCCATTCCCCATGCGAGTTGCTCGGGGGCATCTCGGGATTCCTCTCCCATCGATGCCGGGGCCTAAGACCTTGTGTGGAGTTGGTGCTGGAACCTGAGGATTCCTCTCCAGTGCCGACATGGATCTTGGGGTTCTTCTGGAGTCTCCGCAGGGGAGTCAGTCCTCGTCTCGAGTGGGGTCATGCAACTGCGATTTCCTCCCGAGTTGTAGCAGCAGAGTCGCTCTTCCCTTCGTGTGGATCAGGGGATCTGTGGCTTTTTCTCGAGGATTTCCCACGAGGCTTTCCCACGAGGCTTTCCCACGAGGCTTTCCCACGTGGCTTTCCCACAGGGCTGTCCCACGTGCCACCGTGGTGTGAGTCGATCCTCGTCTTGAAAGTCGAGGCAGTGCAGGGAAAACAGGTTTCCCTGGAATGGACTGAGACATCTGGGGGACTCTGGGAATGGTGGCACGACTCTGGAGTTCCTTTGGCCTTTCCAGTGGAGAGTGCCTCCTCTTGAGAAGCGAAGGGAACTCCGGGAATTCTTTCCCGACCACGCAGGGAAAGGATTCCTCCTCTCGAGCTAGGAGGCGGAATCGGGGCTCCTCTGGATTTGGGCGGGACTCTCGTGCTTCCTCTCGAGTGGAGACGGGTATGTCGGGGAACTTCTTGAGGTGCAGCAAGCGTGTGAAGGACCCTTTGGAAGTTCCAGATGTTAGGTGTGATTAGCCTTGAGACGCCTCAGCGGAAATGGGCCTCATCTCGCCTGGGGGTCGAACCTCCTGGATTTTCTCGAGTTGCGGCAGGTGCTCTCGACTTACGACGGGGACTTCAGGGACCCGCTCTGCTGGCCTCAGGAAAGGCCAGTCCTCATGGAGTTGCTCGGGGGCCCCTCGGGATTCCTCTCCCGTCGATGCTGGGGCCTAAGACCTTGTGTGGAGTCACTGCCGGAACCTGAGGATTCCTCTCCAGTGCGGACATGGATCTTGGGGTACTTCTGTAGTCTCCCCAGGGGAGTCAGTCCTCGTCTAGAGTGGGGGCATGCACGTGCTCTTTCCTTCCGAGCTGTAGCAGCAGTGTCACGCTTCCCTTCCCGTGGATCAAGGGATCTGTGTCTTTCCCTCGAGGCTTTCCCACGAGGCTTTCCCACGAGGCTTTCCCACAGGGCTGTCCCACGTGCCACCGTGTTGTGAGTCGATCCTCAGCTTGAAAGTCGAGGCAGTGCAGGGAAAACAGGTTTCCCTGGAATGGACTGAGACATCTGGGGGACTCTGGGAATGGTGGCACGACTCTGGAGTTCCTCTCGCCTTTCCTGTGCAGAGCGCCTCCCCTTGAGATGCGACAGAAACGCCGGGAATTCTTTCCCGAGCAAGCAGGGAAAGGATCCCTCCTCTCGAGCTAGGAGGTGGAAACGGGGCTCCTCTGGATGTGGGCGGAACTCTCGTGCTTCCTCTCGAGTGGAGACGGGTATGTCGGGGAACTTACTGAGTTGCAGTAAGGGTGTGAAAGACCCTTTGGAAGTTCCAGAGGTTAGGTGTGATTAGCCTCGAGACGCCTAAGCGGAACTGGGCCTCATCTCGCCTGGAGGGGAGAACCTCCTGGATTTTTTCGAGTTGCGGCAGGATCTCTCGACTTACGACAGGGACCTCAGGGACCCGCTCTGTTGGCCTCAGGGAAGGCCAGTCCCCATGAGAGTTGCTCGGGGGCCTCTCAGGATTCCTCTCCCGTCGATCCCAGGGCCTAAGATCTTTTGTGGATTCGGTGCCGGTACGTGAGGATTTCTCTCCAGTGCTGACATGGACCTTGGGGTACTTCTGGAGTCTCCCTAGGGGAGTCAGTCCTCGTCTCGAGTGGGGGCATGCACGTGCGCTTTCCTCCCGAGCTGTGGCAGCAGTGTGGCGCTTCCCTTTGCGTGGATCAAGGGATCTGTGGCTTTCCATCGAGGCTTTCCCAGGAGGCTTTCCCACGAGGCTTTCCCACGAGGCCTTCCCACAGGGCTGTCCCACGTGCCACCGTGGTGTGAGTCTATCCTCGGCTTGAAATTCGAGGCAGTACACGAAAATCAGGTTTCCCTGGAATGGACTGAGTCATCTGGGGACTCTGGGAATGGTGGCACGACCCTGGATTTCCTCTCGCCTTTCCTGTGGAGAGGACCTCCTCTTGAGATGCAAAGGGAAGGCCGGGAATTCTTTCTCGACCACGCAGGGAAAGGATCCCTCCTCTCGAGCTAGGAGGCGGAAACGGGGCTCCTCTGGATGTGGGCAGAACTCTCGTGCTTCCTCTCGAGTGGAGACGGGTATGTCGGGGAACTTCTTGAGTTGCAGCAAGGGTGTGAAGGATCCTTTGGAATTTCCAGAGGTTAGGTGTGATTAGCCTCGAGATGCCTCAGCGGAAATGGGCCTCATCTCGCCTGGAGGGGAGAACCTCCTGGATTTTCTTGAGTTGCGGCAGGTACTCTAGACTTAGGACGGGGACTTCAGGGACCCGCTCTGGTGGCCTCAGGAAAGGCCAGTCCCCATGCAAGTTGCTCCTGGGCCTCTCGGGATTCCTCTCCCGTCGATGCCGGGGCCTAAGACCTTGCGTGGAGTCCGGTGCCGGAACCTGAGGACTCCTCTCCAGTGCTGACATGGATCTTGGGGTACTTCTGGAGTTTCCTCAATGGAGTCGGTCGTCATCTCGAGTGGGAGCATGCACGTGCGCTTTCTTCCCGAGCTGTAGCAGCAGTGTCACGCTTCCCTTCGCGTGGATCAACGGATCTGTGGCTTTCCCTGGAGACTTTCCCACGAGGCTCTCACACGAGGCTTTCCCACAGGGCTGTCCCACGTGCCACCATGGTGTGAGGCCATCCTTGGCTTGAAAGCCGAGGCAGTGCAGGGAAAACAGGTTTCCCTGGAATGGACTGAGACATCTGGGGGACTCTGGGAATGGTGGCACGACTGTGGAGTTCGTCTCGCCTTTCCTGTGGAGAGTGCCTCCTCATGAGATGCGAAGGGAACTCCGGGAATTCTTTCCCGACCACGCAGGGAAAGGATCCCTCCTCTCGAGCTAGGAGGCGGAAACGGGGCTCCTCTGGATGTGGGCGGGACTCTCGGGCTTCCTCTCGAGTGGAGACGGGTAAGTCGCTTAACTTCTTGAGTTGCAGCAATAGTGTGAAGGTCCCTTTGGAAGTTCCAGATGTTAGGTGTGATTAGCCTCGAGACGCCTCAGCGGAAATGGGCCTCATCTCGCCTGGAGGGTCGAACCTCCTGGATTTTCTCGACTTGAGGCAGGTGCTCTCGACTTACGACGGGGACCTCAGGGACCCGCTCTGGTGGCCTCAGGAAAGGCCAGTCCCCATGGAGTTGCTTGAGGGCCCTCGGGATTCCTCTCCCGTCGATGCCGGGGCCTAAGTCCTTGTGTGGAGTCACTGCCGGAACCTGAGTATACCTCTCCAGTGCTGACATGGATCTTGGGTACTTCTGGAGTCTCACCAGGGGAGTCAGTCCTCGTCTCGAGTGTGGGCATGCAACGTGCTCTTTCCTTCCAAGCTGTAGCAGCAGTGTCGCGCTTCCCTTCGCATGGATCAAGGCATCTGTGGCTTTCCCTCGAGGCTTTCCCAGGAGGCTTTCCCACAGGGCTGTCCCACAGGGCTGTCCCACGTGCCACCCGTGGTGAGAGTCGATCCTCGGCTTGAAAGTCGAGGCAGTGCAGGGAAAACAGTTTTCCCTGGAATGGACTGAGACATCTGGGGGACTGTGGGAATGGTGGCACGACGCTGGAGTTCCTCTCGCCTTTCCTGAGGAAAGCGCCTCCTCTTGAGATGCGACGGGAACGCCGGGAATTCTTTCCCAACCACGCAGTGATAGCATCCCACCTCTCGAGCTATGAGGCGGAAACGGGCCTCATCTGGATGTGGGCAGGACTCCTGCGCTTCCTCTCGAGTGGAGACGGGTATGTCGGGGAACTTCTTGAGTTGCACGAGGGTGTGAAGGACGCTTTTGAAGTTCCAGAGGTTAGCTGTGATTAGCCCCAAGACGCCTCAGCGGAAATGGGCCCCATCTCGCCTGGAGGGGAGAACCTCCTGGATTTTCTCCAGAGTCAGGTGCTCACAACTTACGACCGGGACCTCAGGGACCTGCTCTGGTGACCTCAGGAAAGACCAGTCCCCATGCGAATTGCTCGGGGGCCTCTCAGGATTACTCTCCCGTCGATGCCAGGGCCTAAGACATCGTGTGGAGATGGTGCCGGAACCTCAGGATTCCTCTCCAGTGCTGACAAGGATCTTGAGGGACTTCTGGAGTCTCCCCAGGGAAGTCAGTCCTCGTCTCAGTGGTGGCATGCACGTGCGCTTTCCTCCGAGCTGTAGCAGCAGTGTCACGCTTCCCTTGCGTGGATCAAGGGATCTGTGGCTTTCCCTCGAGGATTTCCCACGAGCTTTCCCACGAGGCTTTCCCACAGGGCTGTCCCACGTGCCACCGTGGTGTGAGTCGATCCTGGCTTGAAAGTCGAGGCAGTGCAGGAAAACAGGTTTCCCTGGAGTGGACTGAGATATCTGGGGGACTCTGGGAATGGTGGCCGACCTGGAGTTCCTCTCGACTTTCTGTGGAGAGCGCCTCCTCTGGAGATGCGACGGGAAACCCCAGGAATTCTTTCCCGACACGCAGTGAAAGGATACCTCGTCTCGAGCTATGAGGGAGAAAAGGGGCTCCTCTGGATGTGGACGGGACTCTCGTGCTTCCTCTCGAGTGGAGACGGGTATGTCGGGGAACTTCTTGAGTTGCAGCAAGGGTGTGAAGGACCCTTTGGAAGTTCCAGAGGTTAGGTGTGATTAGCTTCGAGATGCCTCAGCGGAAATGGACCTCATCTCACCTGGAGGGGAGAATATCCTGGATTTTATCGAGTTTCGGCAGGTGCTCTCGACTTACGACGGGTACCTCAGTTATCCG
>NW_017192639.1:0-10181 GCF_001704415.2 Capra hircus
CGGCAGGTGCTCTCGCCTTACGACGGGGACCTCAGGGACCGCTCTGGTGTGGGGAAAAGTCCCCATGTGAGTTGCTCGGTGGCCTCTCGGATTCCTGTCCCGTCGATGCGGGGCCTAAGACCTTGTGTGGAGTCGGTGCCGGAACCTGAGGATTCCTCGCCAGTGCTGACATGAATATTGGGGTACTTCTGGAGTCTCCCCAAGGGAGTCAGTCCTCGTCTCGAGTGAGGGCATGCACGTGCGCTTACCTCCCGAGCTGTAGCAGCAGTGTCACGCTTCCCTTCATGTGTATCAAGGGATCAGTGGCTTTGCCTCAAGGCTTTCCACTAGGCTTTCCCACGAGGCTTTCCCACAGGGCTGTCCCACGTGCCACCGTGGTGTGAGTCGATCCTCGGCTTGAAAGTCGAGGCAGTGCAGGGAAAACAGGTTTCCCTGGAATGGACAGACATCTGGGGGACTCTGGAATGGTGGCCCGACCTAGAGTTCCTCTCGCCTTTCCTGTGGAGAGCACCTCCTCTTGAGATGCGACGGGAACGCCGGAATTCTTTCCCGACCACGGGAAAGGATCCCTCCTCTCGAGCTAGGAGGCGGAAACCGGGCTACTCTGGATGTGGGCGGACTTTCGTGCTTCCTCTCGAGTGGAGACGGGTATCTCGGGGAACGTGTTGAGTTGCATCAAGGGTGTGAAGGACCCTTTGGAAGTTCCAGAGTTTACGTGTGATTAGCCTTGGGACGCCTCATCGGAAATGGGCCTCATCACGCCTGGAGGGGAGAACCTCCTGGATTTTCTCGAATTGCGGCAGGTGCTCTCGAATTACGACGAGGACCTCAGGGTCCCGCTCTGGTGGCCTCCAGGAAAGGCCTGTCCCCATAAAGAGTTGCTCGGGGGCCTGTCGGGATTTCTCTACTGTCGATGATGGGGCCTAAGACTTTGTGTGGAGTCGGTGCCGGAACCCGAGGATTCCTCTCCTGTGCTGGACATGGATTTTGTGTTACTTCTGGAGTCTCCCCAGGGGAGTCAGTCCTCGGTCTCGAGTGGGGGCATGTACTTTCGCTTTCCTCCTGAGGTGTGGCAGCAGTGTCACGCTTCCCTTCGCGTGGTTCAAGGGATCTGTGGCTTTTCCCTCGAGGCTTTCCCAGCAGGTCTTTCCCACGAGGCTTTCCCACAGGGCTGTCCCACGTGCCATCGTAGTGTGAGTCGATCCTCCGCTTGAAAGTCGAGGCAGTGCCAGGAAAAACAGCTTTCCCTGGAATGGACTGAGGACATCTGGGGGACTCTGGGAATGGTGGCACGACCCTGGGAGTTCCTCTCGCCTTTCCTGTGGAGAGCGCATCCTCTTGAGATGAGACGGGAACGCCGGGAATTCTTTCCCCACCACGCAGGGAAAGGATCCCTCCTCTCGAGCTAGGAGGTGGAAACGGGGCTCCTCTGGATGTGGGCGGGAACTCTCGTGCTTCCTCTCGAGTGGAGACGGGTATGTCGGGGAACTTCTTGAGTTGCAAGCAAGGGTGTGAAGGACCCTTTGGAAGTTTCAGAGGTTAGGTGTGATTAGCTACAAGACGCCTCAGCGTACAAGGGCCTCATCTCGCCAGAGGGGAGAACCTCCTACATTTTCTCGATTTGCAGCAGGTGCTCTCGACTTACGACTGAGACCTCAGGGACCCACTAGGTGTCCTCAGGAAAGACCAGTCCCCATGCGAGTTGCTCCGGGGCCTCTAGGGATTCCTGTCCCGTGGATTCCGGGGCCTAAGCCCTTGTGTGGAGTCGTTGCCAGGAACCTGAGGGATTCCTCTCCATTGCTGACATGGATCTTGGGTACTTCTGGAGTCTCCCCAGGGAGTCAGTCCTCGTCTCGAGTGGGGGCATGCACGTGCGCTTTCCTCCCGAGCTGTAGCAGCAGTGTCACGCTTCCCTTCTCGTGTATCAAGGGATCTGTTGCTTTCCCTCGAGGCTTTCCCACGAGGCTTTCCCACAGGGCTCTCCCACGTGCCACCGTGGTGTGAGTCGATCCTTGGATTGAAAGTCGAGGCAGTGGCAGGGAAAACAGGTTTCCCTGGAATGGACTAAGACATCTGGGGGACTCTGGGAATGGTGTCACGACCCTGAAGTTCCTCTCGCCTTTCCTGTGGTGAGGGCCTCCTCTTGAGATGCGACGGGAATACCGGGAATTCTTTCCCAACACACAGGTAAAGGATCACTCCTCTCGAGCTATGAGGCGGAAACGGTGCGCCTCTGGATGTGGGCGGGACTCCCGTGCTTCGTCTCGAGTGGAGACGGGTATGTCGGGGAACTTCTTGAGTTGCAGCAATGGTGTGAAGGACCTTTTGGAAGTTCCAGATGTTAGATGTGATTAGCCTCAAGACGCCTCAGCGGAAATGGGCCTCATCTCGCCTGGAGGTGTGAACCTCCTGGATTTTGTCAAGTTGCGGCAGGTGCTCTCGACTTTTCGACAGGGACCTCAGGGACCCGCTCAGGTGGCCTTAGGAAAGACCAGTCCCCATGCGAGTTGCATGGGGGCCTCTCGGGTTCCTCTCCCGTCGATGCCGGGGCCTAAGACCTTATGTGCAGTCCGGGCCGGAAGCTGATGATTCCTCTCCAGTGCTGACATGGATCTTGGGTTGCTTCTGGAGTCTCCCCAGGGGAGTCAGTCCTCGGCTCGAGTTGGGGCATGCAAGTGTGCTTTCCTCCCGAGCTGTAGCAGCAGTGGCACGCTTCCCATCGCGTGGATCAAGGGATCTGTGGCTTTCCATTGAGGCTTTCCCACGAGGCTTTCAAAGGAGGCTTTCCCACAGGGCTGTCCCAAGTGCCACCATGGTGTGAGTCGATCCTCGGCTTGAAGTCGAGGCAGTGCAGGGAAAACAGGTTTCCCTGGAATGGACCGAGACATCTGGGTGACTCAGGGCAAGGATCACGCCTCTCCAGCTATAAGGCGGAAACGGGGCTCCTCTGGATGTGGGCAGGACGCTCGTGCTTCCTCTCGATGGAGACGGGTATGTAGGGGAAGTTCTTGAGTTGCCAGCAATGGTGTGAAGGACCCTTTGGAAGTTCCAGAGTTTAGGTGTGATTAGCCTCGAGACGCCTCAGCGGAAATGGGCCTCATCTCGCCTGGAGGGGGAGAACCTCCTGGATTTTCTCGAGTTGTGGCAGGTGCTCTCGACTTACGACGGGGACCTCAGGGACCCGCTCTGGTGGCCTCAGAAAGGCCAGTCCCCATGCGAGTTGCTCTGGGGACTCTCGGGATTCCTCTCCCCGTCGATGCCAGGGCCTAAGACCTTGTGTAGAGTTGGTGCCGGAACCTGAGGATTCATCTGCAGTGCTGACATGTAACTTGGGGTACTTCTGGAGTCTCCTCAGGGGAGTCAGTCCCTCGTCTCGAGTTGGGGCATGCACGTGCGCTTTCCTCCCAAGCTGTATCAGCAGTGTCATGCTTCCCGACGAGAGGATTAAGGGATCAGTGGCTTTCCCTCGAGGCTTTCCCACGAGGCTTTCCCACAGGGCTGTCCCACGTGCCACCGTGGTGTGAGTCGATCCTCGGCTTGAAAGTCGAAGCAGTGCAGTGAAAAACAGGTTTACCTTGAATGGACTGAGACATGTGTGGGACTCTGGGAATGGTCGCACGACCCTGCAGTTCCTCTCGCCTTTCCTGTGGAGAGCGCCTCGTCTTGAGATGCGACGGAAACCGCCGGGAATTCTTTCCCGACCACGCAGGGAAAGGATCCCTCCTCTCGAGCTAGGAGGCGGAATCGTGGCTTCTCGTGATGTGGGCGATACTCTTGTGCTTCCTCTCGAGTAGAGACGGGTATGTCCGATAACTTCTTGAGTTGCAGCAAGGGTGTGAAGGACCCTTTGGAAGTTCCAGAGGTTAGGTGTGATTAGCCACGAGACGCCTCAGAGGAAATGGGACTAAGCTCGCCTGGAGAGGAGAACCTCCCTGGATTTTACCCAGTTCCGGCAGGTGCTCTCGAGTTACGACGGGTCCTCAGGGACCCCTCTGGTGGCCTCAGGAAAGGCCAGTCCCCATGCGAGTTACCAGGGGGCCTCTAGGGATTCCTCTCCCATCGATGCCGGTGCCTAAGACCTTGTGTGGAGTCGGGGCCAGACCCTGAGGATGCCTCTCCAGTGCTGACATGAATCTTTCCGTACTTCTGGAGTCTCACCAGGGAAGTCAGTCCTCTTCTCGTGTGAGGGCATGCAGCTGCCATTTCCTCGCGAGCTGCAACAGCAGTGTCACGCTTGCCGACGTGTGGATCAAGGGATCTGTCGCTTTCCATTGAGGCTTTCCCACGAGGCTTTCTAACAGGGCTGTTCCACGTGCCACGGTGGTGTGAGTCGATCCTCGGCGTGAACGTCGAGGCAGTGCAGGGAAAACAGGTTCTTCTGGAATGAACTTAGACATCTGGGGGACTCTTGGAATGCTGGCAAGGCCCTGGAGTTCCTCTCGTCTTTCCTGTTGAGAGCGCCTCCTCTTGAGATGCGACGGAAAGGCCGGGAATTCTTCCCCGACGAAGGGAAAGGATCCCTTTCTTGAGCTACGAGGCGGAAACGGGGCTCTGCTGGATGTGGGCGGGACCCTCGTCCTTCCTCTCGAGTGGAGATGGGTATGTCGGAGAACTTCTTGACTTGCAGCAAGGGTGTGAAGGACCCTTTCGAAGTTCCAGAGGTTAGGTGTGATTAGCCTCGAGACGCCTCAGCGGAAATGGGCCTCATCTCGCCTGGAGGGAGAACCTCCTGGATTTTCTCTAGTTGCGGCAGGTGCTCTCGAGTTACGACGGAGACCTCAGGGACCCGCTCTGGTGACCTCAGGAAAGGCCAGTCCCCATGCGAGGTGCTAGGGGGCCTCTCAGGATTCCTCTCCCGTCGATGCCGGGGCCTAAGACCTTGTGTGGAGTCGGGACCAGAACCTGAGGATTCCTCTCCTGTGCTGACATGGATCTTGGCGTACTTCTGGAGTCTCCCAAGTGGCGTCAGTCCTCGGCTCGAGTGGGGTCATGCACGTGCGCTTTCCTCCTGAGCGGTAGCAGCAGTGTCACGCTTCCCTTCTCGTGGATCAAGGAATCTGTGGCTTTCCCTGGAGTCTTTCCCATGAGGCTTTCCCACAGGGCTATTCCACTTGCCATCATGGTGTGAGTCGATCCTCGGCGTGAAAGTCGAACCAGTGCAGAGAAAACAGGAACCTCCTTCCCCACAGTAGGGGTACACTGTCCCCTTGGGCGGGTATCTCCAGGGCACTCGCGCTGGGGTTTGCCCGCGGAGGTGCGGGCCTCAGGCTCCACGTGAGAAAAGCCCCAAATGGCATTAGCTGCCAGTCCAGACGCTGGCCCCTCAGGTCTCTGGCCGGAGCCTTGGGCTCCAGGCAACTCAAAGCCCTCGGGGGGCACTCTGTGACTGCTGTAGGGAAAGGACGCCAAGAGCCCACGGAGGAGTTGGGGAGGGGGCATGGGGAAACGGTGGCGAGGACAGCGAGGGATCTAGGTGGAGGCGCTGAAGAGAGCGTCTGGTGTCCCGGAATGCCTCGGAGGAGCCAGCGGGGGACAGTCGAGGCCCAGGGACCTGTGGAATGTGAAAAGGCGGGAAATCCCAGAGCAAGGCAGGCTGGGAAAGGGGGCGTTGGTGGCCAATTCAAAGGGACCTTGGGGCGTTTCCTGGGCGGTGAGCTCCCTTGGCACTGCTGAGGGCCCCTGATTGATCCACCCGGGGTTGATCCCACCCCCCGCTGCGAGGGAGGGCCACAAACCAAAGCGCGCGAACTGCCCGCCCACCCCAACGGGGATCTTGGCGGTCCAGGGCTCAGCCGTGCCCGGGAAAAGCCCACTCGCTCCACGGGACTCCGTCCAGGGTCTCTGCTTGGAAAGAGGCCAGGGGCGACCCCCACCATCTACCCACCCAAACCCTATTGACGTCAATGGTGGCGGAGACGCCTCCCGTTCTCCAGAGTCCTAAGCTGCTGGGTCCCGCCCACTCGGCCAGCAGTCTGCAGCGTGCCCGTGTGCCTCTCCCACCATGGCTTCATCCGGCTCCTCCAGCACCTCAAGCGGTACGTTTGCCCTCGGTCCCTGTGGTCGGATCACATCTCAGGGGATTTGCGGGTGGCCTGGGCAAGGGCTCTCGGCCAATGTGTTGACCCCCCTCCACCCGAGAACGGCTGGGACCCATCGGCCAGGCCCGGGGTTCCGAGGCGTCAGGTGTGCCAAATTCGGAGGGCGTGGCATCGTTCGTTCATCTTGCTCCTTTGGCACACACATGGCTTCTCCGTTCTCTTTTCTGGGAAGACAGTGTTGTTTCAGGGGCGTGCTGCGGGGGGCGGGGCCGGGTTGCGGGTGGTGGGAGCGGGTGCTGTGCTGGGATGAGGCCCTTTATCCTCACATCTTCCTGTGGGAATGGGAGTCGGGGAGCTCTGTGGCCTTGCTGCCTTCAGTGGCTTCCTCTGCACAGGGGCCTAGTGGCTTCTGCCTTTTGTCAGGCGTTACGGGTTTGGGCTTCGCTTTGGTGGCCTTGGCCTTTGCCTTGGCCTGGGCCTTGCCCTTGCCCTTGCCCTTGCCTTGGTCTTGGGCTTGGCCTTGCCCTGCCCTTGAAGTTGAACTTGACCTTGACTTGAGACTTTGAACTTGAAATTGACCTTGACCTTGACTTGACTTTGACTTGACCTTGACCTTGACTTGAACTTGAACTTGACCTTGAACTTGAACTTGACCTTGACTTGAACTTGACCTTGACCTTGACCTTGAACTTGAACTTGACTTGACTTCTTGACCTTGACCTTGACTTCAACTTGAACTTTACCTTGACCTTGACCTTGAACTTCAACTTGAACTTGACCTTGACCTTGACCTTGACTTGACCTTGACCTTGAAGTTGACCGTGAACTTGAACTTAAACTTCACCTTGATCTTGAGCTTGAACTTGAACTTGAACTTGACCTTGACTTGACCTTGAATTGACCTTGACCTTGACCAACAACGGGAGACCTCGAGATTTGCTCAGAGCACCGGAGGTCCAGAAGCAGGGCCCTGTATCTCCCCTTCCCTTTGTGATCATTGCAAAGACATTCCTAGCTGATAGCGGGAGTGCCCCTGAAGAAGCAAGCAGTGGGAGTGTGTTTGACACGACTGTGTGCCTTCCTGGCCTCAGCTCCACAAGGGGCCTTTCCTCTCGAAGTAGGCCCCATGTCCCCTTGGGGAGGGTGTCATGCCTCTTTTCTCCTCACTGCCAAAGGGTGGAGCCAAGCTCGCTCTGTCAGAGGTACAAAAACAGCAATTGAATGGGTTTTCAAGCTCTTGCTAGGCTGCACCCTTTCAGGGCCCACTTTACTGAAACAGGTGCTCTGTGGCCCCTGGTTGGGTATGCAGGTTCACAAACAGGGTGAGATCCTGTCCAAGCCAAGAATTTTCCTGAAAGACCTAGGCTCACTAGAGCTCTCCTCCAGAGCAAAGGGGATAGAGGAGATGTATGGAGGAGTCTTTGCCTTTCCCTGTGAGTGTGGGGCTAGTCCCTACGGCCCAAGCTCAGGGATAACTGCCTCTAAGAAAGGAATGGCAAGAAGCGCTATTCTTGGAGGTTGGGACAGGGAGTTCGCAGCATGTGGGGAAAGAAAGACTTCTTCGGGGAAGAAGAGGCAACCACCGGGGTGTGTTTGCAAGCCTCTATTTGGAAGGAACAGGTTTGCTTATACAACTCAAGACCTCCAGATCTGCTCAGAGGACTGAAGTTCCAGAGACAGGGCCATGTATCTCCCCTTCCCTTTGAGATCCTTGCAAAGACATTCCTAGCAGATCGTGGGAGTGCCCATGAAGAAGCAAGCAGCGGGAGTGTGCTTGACATCACTGGCTGCCTACCTGGGCTCAGCTCCTCAAGGGGCCTTTCTCTCCTGGTAGGCCCTATGTCCCCTTTGGGAGAGGGTGGTGCCCTCTTCCCTCCACACTGCCAAAGGGTGGAGGTGGAGCAAACTCGTTCTCTCCGAGGTTAAAAAAAAAGACAAATTGGATGGATTTTTAAGCTCTTGCTATGCTGCACCCCTCCAGGACCCACTCGAGCAAAACAGGTGCCCTGTGGCCCCTAGGTCGGGTATGCAGGTTCACACACCGGGTGTGATCCCGTCAAAGCCAAGAATTTTCCTGACAGACCTAGGCTCACTAGAGCTCTCCTCCAGAGGAAAGGGGACAGAAAAGACGTGTGTGGGAGGTGGCTCTGCCTTTCCAGGTCCCAATCTCAGGGATAACTGCCCCTAAGAAAGGAACTGCTGCTGCTGCTGCTGCTAAGTTGCTTCAGTCGTGTTCGACTCTGTGCGACGCCATAGACGGTAGCCCACTAGGCTCCCCGTCCCTGGGATTCTCCAGGCAAGAACAGTAAGTGGGTTGCCATTGCCTTCTCCAATGCATGAAAGTGAAAATGAAAGTGCAGTCGCTCAGTCGTGTCCGACCCTCAGCGACCCCACGGACTGCAGCCTACCAGGCTTCTCCGTCCATAGGATTTTCTGAAAGGAACTGCAAGACGCGCTTTTCCTGGAGGCTGGGAAAGGGAGTTCGCAGGATGTGGGGAAAGAGATCCTCCTTCGAGGAAGAATAGGCGGCCACTTGTTTTGTGTTGCAAACCTCTATTTGGAAGGAACAGGTTAGCTTATACAAAGGGAGACCTCCAGATCTGCTCAGAGGACCGAAGTTGCAGAGGCAGGTCGGTGTATTTTTCCCTTCATTTTGCGATCCTTGCAAAGACATTCCTTGCTGATAGATATTCAGCAAGGGCCTTTGAGACTGTTGTTTTCTTTCCTAGGTTCAAAGATTCCTTCAGTTCCTAATATAGATATCCTAGAAATTATCTGACATCCGTGAAAATCTGATATGTCCTGGTCAAATGCTGTCAGTTATAATTCCAGTTATCATATTAAAGCATTTCAAGTCGCAGCAGTGACCAGATTACATTGTCAATTTCTATTTAATCAGGTTTTAACCATGTCTTCTATGATTTCACACTGATGCCTTTACAGAAATACTGCTACTTCAAGATATATGGAATATACATTTTTTAAGCTTACCGATAATTTGTTTGTTTGTTTGTTTGTCTTCTGGTAAGCTGGTACCAGATGGAATTTAGTCTCCTCTCTAGGTTAAGAGAACAAAGTTTTCTTAGAATGCAATTTTTGATAACAGACTATGAGTTTCTTTACCTTTCATTGATTTATAATTGTTTTCATCATCTGTTTGTTTACTTCGGTAAAGCAAATAAGCCTTATTTAAGATTTTGGTACATGTAGGATGGACTAAGCTTTCCCCACTCTTGCAAGTTCCCTTAACCCTTCAGATTCTTCTCGTGGGACAAAGATCTCACTTTCCTCCAGAGGGACAATCCAAGCTTTTTATTAGTTGATCTGCCCCTGACATCAGAGTCAATTTGAGCATGAGTTGGCCTATAATTTAGGCATGAAACTATGACTACATAAAGAAAAGGTGACTTTATGATTCAGGGATGGCCATGATATGCCTTGCACTTCAGAGAAAATGGGTTAAAATGATTTTTTTTTTCTTCAAAACTGCACAGCCAGTTCTTTCAGCATATGCAATTGAAAACATCTAGTCATTAGTCAGTTTTCATTCCAATCCCAAAGAAAGGCAATGACAAGAATATTCAAGCTGCTGCACAATTGCACTCATCTCACACACTAGTAAAGTAATGCTCAAAATTCTCCAAGTTCACATGAACTGTGAACTTCCAAATGTTCAAGAGGGATTTAAAACATGCAGAGAAACCAGAGATCAAACTGCCAACATCCACTGGATCATTGAAAAAGCAAGAGAGTTCCAGAAAAAAAGACATCTATTTCTGCTTTATTGACTATGCCAAAGCCTTTGACTGTGTGGATCACAATAAACTGGGAAAAATTCTGAAAGAGATGGAATACCAGACCACCTGACCTGTCTCTTGAGAAACCTGTATGCAGGTCAGGAAGAAACAGTTCGAACTGGACATGGAACAACAGACTGGTTCTAAATAGGAAAAGGAATATGTCAAGGCAGTGTATTGTCACCCTGCTTATTTAACTTATATGCAGAGTACATCATGAGAAACACTGGCTGGAGAAGCACACGCTGGAATCCAGAATTGCTGGGAGAAATATCAAGAATCTCAGATATGCAGATGACACCACCCTTATGGCAGAAAGTGAAGAAGAACTAAAGAGTCTCCTGAT
>NW_017192640.1:0-10181 GCF_001704415.2 Capra hircus
TGGGGCTCCTCCAGCAGAGGCTCTTGCCTTCAGGGCTGCTTCCCCTGAGTTGGTGCTGTGGGCAGTTAAACCCAGAGCACGCAGGATTCAGGCCCCAAACCACCTGCACATGTCTCTGCTGGGGAGGAGAGTGCTAAGGGAACCTACGTTCTGTCATACACTTTTCTGGGCACCAAGGAATCAGCCTTCGTGTCGTGCTGGGGCTGAAAACCCCAGCCAGGATGGCCCTGGGAGCCTGGTGCTCTCGGATGTAGCGGGAGAATGACGGTGGGGCACTCTAGAGACTCCTTTGAGAACAGTGTATCATACAGAATCTGCATGTGGACTATTGACTGGAGGGGGCATGCTGAGGAGCAACAAGGTGCACAGTCTGAGCATCTGCGCGGGACGGTCGCCTCGCCGCAAATGTCGAAGCCCGTATAGTCATGTAATATCAAGGGAAGCATGAGCTAGTTCATGTGCTCGATACCCTTCCACTGATAGTGCTCTGTGTGCAGTGTTTATACTGAGTAGGTGACCAGCCTATCTCTCTAAATTTTACATAAGACTGCGAAGTTTGCTTACTAAGAGGACATTTTCTCTGGAAGCAAAGCGCCTTCATGTTTCTAAGATAAAGGTGACTTATTAGGTGAAAATGTGCACTCCCATAAGCCACACCATCCTCTGACAGATCGCAATACCCCTCCCAACTGTCAGTAACGCTTCACAGCGTATTTCAGAAGTTGTCACTACATATGCTGACAAAGGCACGTCTAAATATTATTTGTCTTCTTCTTTCTCAGAATTTTCCAGACCTTTTCTTTTTCCCATGGCATACTCCGAGTCCATTTAATGAGCCTTGGAAAATGTTCTTGCATTTCCTTCCTCTTTTTTCTCATCATTTGTCTTTTCCATTTTCCAACAGAACCTGGACTGGAATGGCTTTGCTTTTCTGTTAACAGAGTCTCCAAAGGCACACAGAATTTATCTTCTTTTTTCCTTCTTTCCTGGAGAGTAGTGTTACATCATGAATTGTGTAACACTTAATCTTAATAGTGCCAAAGGCTGTGCTAAACATGTGCAAAGAAACAGTCCCATGTTATTCTTAGAAATGTGCCAAATCAGGGTGAATTTCATATACTTTATTTTGGCTACAGATTCCTCATATATTTAAAACCCTCAACATTGTTTTCCAACATTAACTTTCAATAATTATTTCTTATTTATAACAAGAATATGCACTCATACAAAAATTCAGGGCAATTTACCATGTTATGTTTTAGTGCTTTAGACTTTGAATTGTACTAACAAAAAAAATCAAATAGTATGGCTGCTGCTGCTACTGCTAAGTCACTTCAGTCGTGTCCCACTCTGTGCGACCCCCATAGATGGCCAGCCACCAGGCTCCGCCGTCCGCTGGGATTCTCCAGGCAAGAACACTGGAGTGGGTTGCCATTTCCTTCTCCAATGCATGAAAGTGAAAAGTGAAACTATGTTACTTAAATTAATATGTTTTGTACCATGGAGAAACTTCTGCCTTATGTTCATTGAGGTATCTCTGATTGATGTGGCCTTAGATATTTTTAGCAATTCTAGTCTCATTGTTTCAACCAGAATTAAAAATAGACTTTGAAATGATGATATCAATACTAACTTTTAGCATGTTGGGATTAGGTTTAATTTTTTAATTTTAGTTTTCTTCATAATAGTGCTTAGGTTATTTCATGCAAGCTAATGGTGGTCCCCTTATCTCTGTTTACATTTCCATTATCAGAATTTTAGCTTCAAATACAGCCTGGGTTTTGGCAAATAAGTGCCTCATTTGGGCTTCCCTTGTGGCTCAGCTGGTAAAGAATCTGCCCGCAATGCAGGAGACCTGGGTTTGATCCTGTGTTGGGAAAATCCTCTGGAAAAGGGAAAGGCTACCCTTTCCACTATTCTGCCTGAGAATTCCATGGACTCTATAGTCCATGGGGTAGCAAAGAGTTGGACATGACTGAGGGCTTTCACTTTCGCTTCCACAGCTACATAAAAATGAAGTCTCTATTTCATAGTCTCTCCTCCATTTAGATGTGGGTATATGAGTAAATTCAGGCCAAGAAGGATGTCAGTAGAAGCTCCAAATATTGGCTGCCAGAAGTCTTCCTTTGCTGCCATCTTTATCTCTCTAATGCCCGAAGCTCGGATCATTTTGAACTGTGAGGCATGCCATCTGTCGGGCAAGTTGCCTGGGATGGGCGTGCTGTTAGAGACCCCTAACAGTGTCTCAGCACCATAATGCAGCCACTAGACCACTTTCTCGGGACTGTGACCTACAACACAGAGAAAAGCACACTCCTGTCTTGCTTGAAAATGGAAGTGTTATTCTCTCAGTCGTGTCAACTCTTTGCAACCCCAAGGACTGTAGCTGCCAGGCTTCTCTGTTCATTATTTATTTATTTATTCATTAGCAGCCAAACCCAATAATACAAATATGAATGGAGATAGGTCAGGAAAGTTGAGACAAGGAAAGCCTCAACTTATAGCTCTATTATACGAGAAAAACATCTTTTACAACAGAACATGCCGTACATGCCATTGTTTTACTTATTTATAATGAATTTATTATCATTTAAATATAAGTAATTTTAATGAACACATAAATAAAATTCAAACAAGTGTCATGGAAAAACTACAGGCTAAAATGTTTAAAATTTAAAGATTTAAAAATCCAGTTTTATTGGCTTACTTAAGTGTTATTATAGATTCCTTCTCAGAGCTTTCAAGTTCCTTAGTATATAATGCAGCTAAAAGAAGAGCTTTGAGAAGTAATTAAGATGATGTATTTAAAGTGTTTTAACAAAATGCTTGCACATGGTAGACACTTAATACTTATTAGTTCTTATTGTTCTCTCTCTCTATTGCGTTAAAGTTTTTGTACCAAATACTGGAAGTTAGAGTGGGATGACAGAGATTATGGATGGTGATAACAATGATGATGATGACAGCAACAACATAAAAGTATACTTTCTACCTTTAAGAAAAGGGAAGAAAGACAATTTGTCTTCACCTTTCATAAAAATATCTCATCCAAAACTTTTTGAGACAAGAGTAAGGTCTTCCATCATTTCAAGGGTTCTTTCTCTCTTGTGGACCTCCCTACTAAGACTGCTCAGTTTTTGTCCAACTCTTTGCAGCCCCATGGACTGTAGCCTTCCAGGTTCCTGTGTCCATGGAATTCTCCAGGCAGGAATACTGGAGTGGATTGCCATGCCCTCCAGGTGTTGAACCCGGGCCTGCATTGCAGGTAGTTTCTTTATCATCTTAGCTACCAGGGAAGACCCTACTCGTGACCATAACAGTAATATAACAGAGAGGTACTTACAGAGTTGTCCTAAATGTGGACAAATGTATTTCCTTTAATCCTAGGTCAGACCAAGTTGTTTTTTTCTAAAAAATTCTTTATTGAATAATAGCCTGCTGCTGCTGCTGCTGCTGCCTGCTAAGTCACTTCAGTTGTGTCTGACTCTGTGTGACCCCAAAGAAGGCAGCCGCCAGGCTCCCCTGTCCCTGGGATTCTCCAGACAAGAACTCTGGAGTGGGTTGCCATTTCCTTCTACTAGTAGAGATATATTTATAATAAGGTGAAACTTTAGTGGTAACAGTTAATGTAGCTTCTCTTTGGAGCTCATTGCCCAGAACTTATATGCAATTCTCAAATCACCCCTCAAGTCACCTGTGGCACTACTGATACAGCTAGATGCTAATTCTACCAAATTCAAACTTCCTGGGGCAAGACATTTCTGCTATATTATGTGTCAGGGTATTTTGATAATTAGCAAAGCTTGGGAATGTGGTGTGTAGTTTGGTACCTAAGTGTTGGCCTGCCTCAGTGAGGCACACAGAGGTGCTCTTTCACAAAACCTAGGTGTTCTAGGCATTTAGGATCCTTTATGAAGAGCTATCCTGCTAGTCTCCTTTTTATTCCAGCATCACTCCCTCCTTTAGGATGTTTAATCCTGTAATTTCCCTTCCTTCAAATGAAAGGCTATTTTCTAAGGCAAGGATATAGCCTATCAATTTAATCACAAAAGATTAGTATATTATATAGAGAGGAGAGAACATTTTATTATACAGTATGGTACAGTGACTCTTACACTTTGCCATGCATCCCAATAACTGGAGTATTATATAACACAGTTTTCTAGACCTCACCCAAGAGCTTATTTAGTGACTCAGGGCTCAGTTCAGTTCAGTCGCTCAGTTGTGTATGACTCTTTTGCAACCCCATGGACTGCATCACACTAGGCCTCCCTGTCCATCACCAACTCCCAGAGTTAACTCAAACTCATGTCTATTGAGTCAGTGATGCCATCTAACAATTGCAGTCCCTTTTGTCCCCTTGTCTTCCACTTTCAATCATTCCCAGCATCAGGGTCTTCTCAAATGAGTCAGTTCTTTGCATCAGGAGGCCAAAGTATTGGAGTTTCAGCTTCAGCATCAGTCCTTCCAATGAATATTTAGGACTGATTTCCTTTAGGATTGACTGGTTGGATCTCCCCTCAGTCCAAGGGACTCTCAAGAGTCTTCCCCAACACCATAGTTCAAAAACATCAATTCTTTGGTGCTCAGCTTTCTTCACAGTCCAACTCTCACATCCATACAGGAAAACTGGTAAAACCACAGCTTTGATTACATAGACCTTTGTTGGCAAAGTAATGTCTCTGCTTTTTAATATGCTGCCTAGGTAGGTCATAACTTTCCTTCCAAGGAGCAAGCATCTTTTAATTTCGTGGCTGCAGTCACCATCTGCAATGATTTTGGAGGCCCCTGAAAATAAAGTCTGTCACTGTACACTGTTTTCCCATCTATTTGCCCATGAAGTGATGGGACCAGGTGCCATGATCTAAGTTTTCTGAATGTTAAGCTTTAAGCCAACTTTTTCACTCTCCCTCTTTTGACTTTATCAAGACGCTTTTTAGTTCCTCTTCACTTTCTGCCATAAAGGTGATGTCATCTGAATATCTGAGGTTATTCATATTTCTCCCAGCAATCTTCAATTCCAGCTTGTGATTCATCCAGCCCAGCATTTCTCATGATGTACTCTGCATGTAAGTTAAATAAGCAGGGGTGACAATATACAGCCTTGACGGACTTCCTTCTCCTATTTGGAACCATGTGGTTCCATGCCCAGTTCTAACTGTTGCTTCCTGAACTGCATACAGGATTTCTCAAGAGGCAGGTCAGGTGGTCTGGTATTCCCAATCTCTTTTTAGAATTTTCCACAGTTTTATTGTGATCTGGCACAGTCAAAGGCTTTGGTATAGTCAATAAAGCAGAAATAGATGTTTTTCTGGAACTCTCTTGCTTTTTTGATGATCCAGCCGATGTTGGCAATTTGGACTCTGGTTCCTCTGCCTTTCTAAATCCAGCTTGAACATCTGGAAGTTCATGATTAGCATATTGTTGAAGCCTGGCTTGGAGAATTTTGAGGCATTACTTTACTAGCATGTGAGATGATGCAATTGTGCGGTAGTTTGAGCATTCTTTGGCATTGCCTTTCTTTGGGATTGGAATGAAAACTGACCTTTTCCAGTCCTGTGGCCACTGCTGAGCTTTCCAAATTTGCTGACATATTGAGTACAGCACTCCAACAACATCATCTTTCAGGATTTGAAATAGCTCAACTGGAATTCCATCACCTCCTCTAGCTTTGTTCGTAGTGATGCTTCCTAAGGCCCACTTGATTTCTCATTCCAGGATGGATGCCTCTAGGTGGTTGATCACACCAATCATGGCTATCGGGGTCACAAAGATCTTTTTTGTATAATTCTTCTGGTGTATTCTGCCACCTCTTCTTAATATCTTCTGCTTTGTTAGATGTTGGGAGCCAGCGTGAGGAACTCTGCCCATGGCAAAGGCCATGAGGAAGGAAGCTTGGCATACGCAAAGGCGTGATCAAGCCTCAGGAAACCCCCTTTTCCCAAGCATTTACCCCAAAACCAGAGTACTTTATGGGGAGCTCTCCCACATAACCATTTCTCTCAGAGAAGGAGTTAACTTGCAGCTCAGTTAATAAAAATTCCCGGGCGTGACAAGAGTGTTTCAACTTACGAACGTCTGGAGGTTCTCTGGCCTGCCTGATCAGGCTCGTCCGGCCACATGTGATTGTTTACAGCCTCCCAACTGTGAGAGGCACGGGATGTTTTAAAACTTTCTAAATACAGACTCTTTTGAGAAGTTAGAAGATCATTAGTATAGTATTAGTAGGTTGATTAGGAATTATATTGGTGAAGGGTTTTTTCATTTGTCCTGCCCCATAATTACTGCTAATTCCCTGCCCTGGGTGTGACAAGGATGTCTCAGGTCAAACCTCTCTGCTGACAGACTAGCTTGTGTGACAGCCTCTCAACCATAAACAGAACAGAGAGTTTGGAGTATTAGCGTAGGGCTTTTTTCATTGATGAGTCAATGATTGCCATCAGGCCTCCATATCCTTAGGCACCTGGGAATAAATATATTAATCAATGTATTTGGAATATAGAAAAGGAAATATAGTAGTTTTTGGTGTTAGCAATACTAGACTTTTTGAGTTAATGAATCTTCTCTTTTGTTATAGATCACTGTACTTTGTTATAAATCACTATGCTATGTAACTTTATCACTATCTTAAGACAAAATAGATCTTAAGGGGGAACATTGGTGAAGGGTTTACATTTGTTGAGCCAATATTTGCTGCTAAAACTTCATATTCCTGCCCTTATAATGAATATAACTAGCATATAGGAGAAATAAGTATTAACCTTTAAGATTAATCATGTTAAACCTTAGGTTAAGTAAATTCCTTTCTTGATTGTAACTCACTACACCCTCACCCTATAGGAATGCAACTTTATTTGGAGGGTGGCGCCTGATTTAAGAAAAAATCACCCCTGGAAAAATAAGTTTTCTGGTTAACTGACAGGTATCAGAAAGGGCCATAAAATGTCAGCAGATCTCATGGCTAAAAGATGATGAAACTCATAAGACCTTTGTATAATTTTATATGAAGCACCTGATTGTGACAAGGGTCAGGTCTGCTGACCCCCGTGACTCTGTATTCATCCCTATGTATAACAAAAAGGTGTATAAACAAACCTGAAAAATAAAGAAATCGGATCAGTTTCTGGAAAGACTGATTCCCCCGTATCGTTTCTTTCTCTCGCTCCCGTTTTCCTGGCTGAATTCCCATCTGAAATGTGTGTACTCACCAAGCCTGCTAATTCTGCCTGGGCTTCTGAGATCAGACCGGGGAGGCCTCAGTGCCTCCTCTCCCTCGGGAGAATGAAAAGACGCCTGTGGCCTACATAGGTGGTGATTGGTATTCCATGTAAACCAGTTAGTCAGCCTCTTTTCTCCACTAATTCTCCTACTACACTACCTGTTTCTAATCTCCCTCTATATCTGTAATTAAATAAGTTTTTTCCAGGACGCCGACTCCGTCCCCACCTTCGAATTCCCTGGATCCACCGGGCTGGACCCCGGCAGTTAGGCCCATACTGTTTTGATTCTTTATTGTGCCCATCTTCGCATGAAATGTTTCCTTAGTATCTCTAATTTTCTTGAAGAGATCTCTAGTCTTTCCCATCCTATTGTTTTTCTCTATTTCTTTGCAATTATCATTGAAGAAGGCTTTCTTACCTCTCTTTGCTATTCTTTGGAACTCTGCATTCAAATGGGTATCTTTCCTTTTCTCCTTTGCCTTCTGCCTCTTTTCTTTTCACAGCTATTTTTAAGGCCTCCTCAGACAACCATTTTGCCTTTTTGCATTTATTTTCTTTGGGGATGGTCTTGCTCCCTGTCTCCTGTACAATGTCACAGACCTCCGTCCATAGTTCATCATGCACTCTGTCTATCAGATCTAATCTTTTAAATCTATTTCTCACTCCCACTGTATAATCATAAGGGGTTTGATGTAGGTCATACCTGAATAGTCTAGTGGTTTTCCCTACTTTCTTCAATTTAAGTCTGAATTTAGCAATAAGGAGTTCATGATCTGAGGCACAGTCAGGTCCTGTATAAGGGACCTTTTGAAGGAGGTCGCCATTTTCTTCATTACTTCCACCATAGTTTGGCCTGAGGTAAACAACAGGGAGGGAACACAGCTCCAACCATCAGCAGAAAATTGTATTAAAGATTTACTGAGCATGGCCCCACCCAATAGAACAAGAGCAGTTTCCCCCTCAGTCAGTCTCTCCTCCCATCAGGAAGCTTCCATAAACCTCTTATCCTTATCCATCAGAGGACAGACAGACTGAAAACCACAATCACAGAAAACTAACCAATCTAAATACATGGACCATAGCCTTCTTTAACTCAATGAAACTATGAGTGTTGCCATGTAGGGCCACCCAAGACGGACGGGTCATGGTGGACAGTTCTGACAAAATGTGGTCCATTGGTAAGGGAATGGCAAACCACTTCAGTATTCTTGCCTTGAGAACCCCATGGACAGTATGAAAAGGCAAAAAGACAAGATACTGAAGGATGAACTCCCCAGGTCGGTAGGTGCCCAAAATGCTACTGGAGATCAGTGGAGAAATAACTCCAGAAAGAATGAAGGGATGGAGCCAAAGCAAAAACAATACCCAGTTGTGGATGTGACTGGTGATAGAAGTAAAGTCCGATGCTATAAAGAGCAATATTGCATAAGAACCTGGAATGTTAGGTCCATAAATCAAGGCAAATTGGAAGTGGTCAAACAGGAGATGGCAAGATGAACGTCAACATTTTAGGAATCAGTGAACTGAATTGGATTCGAATGGGTGAATTTAACTCAGATGACCATTATATCTACTACTGCGGGCAGGAATCCCTTAGAAGAAATGGAGTCACCATGATAGTCAATAAAAGATTCCGAAATACAGTATTTGCATGCAATCTCAAAAATGACAGAATGATCTCTGTTCATTTCCAAGGAAAACCATTCAATATTGAAGTAATCCAAGTCTATACCTGACCAGTAATGCTGAAGAAGCTGAAGTTGAATGAATGAGGTTCGTGACATCGTACAGGAGACAGGGATCAAGAGCATCCCCAAAAGAAAAGAAATGCAAAAAAGCAAAATGGCTGTATGAGGAGGCCTTATAAATAGCTGTGAAAAGAAGAGAGGCGAAAAACAAAGGAGAAAAGGAAAGATATAAGCATCTGAATGCAAAGTTCCAAAGAATAGCAAGAAGAGATAAGAAAGCCTTCTTCAGCGATCAATGCAAAGAAATAGAGGAAAAAAACAGAATGGGAAAGACTAGAGATCTCTTCAAGAAAATAAGAGATACCAAGGGAACATTTCATGCAAAGATGGGCTCAATAAAGGACAGAAATGGTATGGACCTAACAGAAGCAGAAGATATTAAGAAGAGGTAGCAAGATTACACAGAAGAACTGTACAGAAAAGATCTTCACAACCCAGATAATCACAATGGTGTGATCACTCGTCTAGAGTCAGATATCCTGGAATGTGAAGTCAAGTGGGCCTTAGAAAGCATCACTACGAGCAAAGCTAGTAGAGGTGATGGAATTCCAGTTGAGCTATTTTTCAAATCCTGAAAGATGATGCTGTGAAAGTGCTGCACTCAATAGGCCAGCAAATTTGGAAAACTCAGCAGTGGCCACAGGACTGGAAAAGGTCAGTTTTCATTCCAATCCCAAAGAAAGGCAATGCCAAAGAATGTTCAAAACTACTCCACAATTGCACTCATCTCACACACTAGCAAAGTAATGCTCAAAATTCTCCAAGCCATGCTTCAGCAATACATGAATCATGAACTTCCAGATGTTCAAGCTGGTTTAGAAAAGGCAGAGATCAAACTGCGAACATCCGCTGGATCTTGGAAAAAGCGAGAGAGTTCCAGAAAACATCTATTTCTGCTTTATTGACTATGCCAAAGCCTTTGACTGTGTGGATCACAATAAACTGGAAAATTCTGAAAGAGATGGAATACCAGACCACCTGACCTGCCTCTTGAGAAATCTGTATTCAGGTCAGGAAAGCAACAGTTAGAACTGGACATGGAAAAACAGACTGGTTCCAAATAGGAAAAGGAGTATGCCAAGGCTGTATATTGTCACCCTGCTTATTTAACTTCTATGCAGAGTACATCATGAGAAACCTTGGACTGGAAGAAACACAAGCTGGACTCAAGATTGCCGAAGAAATATCAATAACCTCAGATATGCAGATGACA
>NW_017192641.1:0-10181 GCF_001704415.2 Capra hircus
AAAACTCGAGAAAATCCAGGAGGTTCTCCCCTCCAGGCGAGATGAGGCCCATTCCCCGCTGAGGCTCTCAAGGCTAATCACACCTAACCTCTGGAACTTCCAAAAGGGTCCTTCACACCTTGCTGCAACTCAAGAATTTCCCCGACATACCGTCTCCACTCGAGAGGAAGCACGAGAGTCCAGCCACATCCAGAGGAGCCCCGTTTCCGCCTCCTAGCTCGAGAGGAGGGATCCTTTCCCTATGTGGTCGGGAAAGAATTCCCGGCGTTCCCGTCGCATCTCAAGAGGAGCGCTCTCCACATAAAGGTGAGAGGAACTCCAGGGTCGTGCCACATTCCCAGAGTCCCCAGATGTCTCAGTCCATTCAGGGAAAATTTTTTCCTGCTTGCTAACTTTCAGCCGAGGATCGACTCACACCACGGTGGCACGTGGGACAGCCCTGTGGGAAAGCCTCGTGGGAAAAAGCGTGGAAAGCAAGCCAGCCCGAAAAGCCACAGATCTTGATCGCGACACACACTGCTGCTACAGCTCGGAGGAAGGGCAGTGCATGCCCCATCGAGACGAGGACTGACTTCCTGGGAGACTCCAGTACCCCAAGATCATGTCAGCACTGGAGAGGAATCCTCAGGTTCCGGCCCGACTCCACACAAGGTCTTAGGCCCGGCATCGAGGGAGAGGAATCCCGAGAGGCCCTAGCAACTCGCATGGGACTGGCCTTTCCTGAGGCCACAGAACGGGTCCCTGAGGTCCCCGTCGTAAGTCGAGAGCACCTGCCGCAACTCGAGAAAATCCAGGAGGTTCTCCCCTCCAGGCGAGATGAGGCCCATTTCCGCTGAGGCGTCTCGAGACTAATCACACCTAACCTCTGGAACTTCCAAAGGGTCATTCACACCCTTGCTGCAACTCAAGAAGTCCCGGACATACCCGTCTCCACTCGAGAGGAAGCACGAGAGTCCCGCCCACATCCAGAGGAGCCCGTTTCCGCCTCCTAGCTCGAGAGGAGGGATCCTTTCCCTGCGTGGTCGGAAAGAATTCCTGGCGTTCCGGCGCATCTCAAGAGGAGGCGCTCTCCACAGGAAAGGCGAGAGGAACTCGAGGGTCGTGCCACCATTCCCAGAGTCCGCCAGAAAATTCCTTGTCGGGAATTTTATTGACCTTCCGCGTAAACTAGCTATTCAGCTTTTTCCTCCAGTTAATCTTCTTACTACCTATAATTTCTTAATCTAATCTTACATTAATAAATACACAAGTCTTTCACGTCAACCCGTCCATCCGTCGAATTCCCTGGATGCAGCAGGGCTGGATACCGTGAGCTATCTGGGGGACTCTTGGAATGATGTCCGACACTGGAGTTTCTCTCGCCTTTCCTGTGAAGAGCGCCTCCTCATGAGATGCGACGGGAACACCGGGAATTCTTTCCGGAACATACAAGGAAAGGATACCTGACCGCGAGGTACGAGGCGGAAACGGGGCTCCTCTGGATGTGGGCGGGTCTCTGGTGCTTCCTCTCGTGTGGAGACGGGTATGTCGGGGAACTTCTTGAGTTGCAGCAAGGGTGTGAAGGACCCTTTGGAAGTTCCAGAGGTTAGGTGTGATTAGACTCGAGACGCCTCAGCGGAAATGGGCCTCATCTCGCCTGCAGGGGAGAACCTCCTGGATTTTCTCGAGTTTCAGCAGGTGCTCTCCAGTTACGACCGGGACTTATGTAACCCTCTCTGGTCCACTCAGGAAATGCCAGTCGACTTGCGAGTTGCTAAGGGGCCTCTCGGGATTCCTCTCCGGTCGATGACGGGGCCTAAGACCTTGTTTGGAGTCGGTGCCCGAACCTGAGGTTTCCTCTCCAGTGCTAACATGGATCTTGGGGTACTACTGGAGTCTCCACAGGGGAGTCATCTTCGTCTCCAATGGGGGCATGCACGTGCGCTTTTCTCCCGAGCATTAGGAGCAGAGTCAATTTTCCCCTTGGGTTGATCAACGGGTTTCTTGTTTTCCCTCGTGGCTTTCCCACGAGGCTTTCCCACGAGGCTTTCCCACAGGGCTGTCCCACGTGCCACCATCGTGTGAGTCGGTCCTCCGCGTGAACGTCGAGGCAGTGCAGGGTAAACAAGTTCCTCTGGAAAGGACTGAGACATCTGGGGGACTCTTGGAATGGTGGAACGACCCTGGAGTTTCCTCTCACCTTTCTTGTGGAGCGTGCCTCCTCTTGAGATGCCGACAGGTACGACAGGAATTCTTTCCCGGCCAATCAGGGAAAGGATCCCTCACATTGAGCTAGGAGGGGGAATTGGGGCTCCTCTGGATGTGGGTGGTACCCTGGGTGATTCCTATGTAGTGGCGACGGGTCTCTCGTGGAACTTCTTGAGTTGCAGATATGGTGTGAAGGACCCTTTGGAAGTTCCAGAGGTTAGGTGTGATTAGCTCGAGACGTCTCAGTGGAAATGGGCCTCATCTCGCCTGAAGGGGAGAATCTCCTTCATTTTCTCGAGTTGTGGCAGGTGCTCTCGACTTACGACGGGGACGTCAGGGACCCGTTCTGTTGGCCTTAGGAAAGACCAGTCCCCATGCGAGTTGCTAGAGGGCCTCTCGGGATTCCTCACCGGTACATGCCGGGGCCCAAGACCTTGTGTGGAGTGGGGGCCAGAACCTGAGTATTCCTCTCCAGTGCTGACATGTTTTTGGGATACTTCTGAAGTCTCCCAAGGGGAATCAGTCCTCGTCTCGAGTGGGGGCATGGGCATGCGCATGCCCCTTCCTCCCGAGCTGTAGCAGCAGTGTCATGCTTCCCGTCGCATGGATCAATGGATCTGTGGCTTTTCCTCTAGGCTTTTCCTAGAGGCTTTCCCACGAGGCTTTCCCACAGGGCTGTCCCCCGTGCCACCGTGGTGTGAGGCGATCCTCGGCATGAAAGTTTAGGCACTCTGTAAAAACAAGATCCTCTGGAATGGACTGAGACATCTGGGGACGCTTGAAATGGTGGCACGACCATGGAGTTCCTCTCTCCCTTCCTGTGGAGAGCGCCTCCACCTGAGATGCGACGGGAATGCCGGAAGTTCTTTCCCGACCAAGCAGGGAAAGGATCCCTCATCTCTAGCTAGGAGGATGAAACGGGGGCTACTCTGGATGTGGGCAGGACTCTCGTGTTTCCTCTCGAGTGGAGATGGGAATGTCGGAGAACTTCTTGAGTTGCAGCAAGGGTGTGAAGGACCCTTTGGAAGTTCCAGAGATTAGATGTAATTAGCCTCGAGACACCTCATTGGAAATGGGCCTCATCTCGCCTGGAGGGGAGAACCTCCTGGATTTTCTCGAGTTGCGGCAGGTGCTCCCGACTTACGACTGGGGACCTCAGGGACCCGCTCTGGTGGCTTCATCAAAGGCCAGTCCCCATGCCAGATGCTGGGGTCTTCTCTTGATAACTCTCCTGTTGATGCCCGGGCCGAACAACTTGTGTGGATTCGGGGCCGGAACCTGAGGTTTCCTCTGCAGTGCTGACATGGATATTGGGGTTCTTCTGGAGTCTCCCCTGGAGAGTCAATCCTCCTCTCAAGTGAGGGCACGCACGTGTGCTTTCCTCCCGAGCTGTAGCAGCAGGGTCACGCTTCCCGTCGTGTGGATCAAGGGATCTGTGGCTTTCCCTGGAGGCTTTCCCACGAGGCTTTCTCACAGGGCTTTCCCTCGTGCCACCGTGGTGTGAGTTGATCCTCAGCGTGAAAGTCGAGGCAGTGCAGGGAAAACAGGTTCCTCTGGATTGGACTGATGCTGGGAGCCAGTATGAGGACTTCCGCCCGTGATAACGTCATGAGGAAGAAAGCTGACATAGGCATTGTGTGTTCAGACTTCAGGGACCCCTCTGGAAGTTCCTACGCACATACCCCAACAAAAATCTGCCGGCTTTTTTGCTCTGCTTTTCCACTCTTCTGACATTTTCTGGAAAAAGTCAATTCAGGGCTTTAGTCTTCAGCATTTGAAAGAGTGTTTCAATCCAAAAAACCCCTCTGAATGCTTTCTAGCCTGCCTGCAGGACTCGTACAGCTGGGCATGTGATTGTTTGAGGCCTCCTTTCCCCAGGAGGCACAGGAAGCTTAAAGCATCCTAGGAATGTAGGGGCATCCGAGGAGTCAAAATCTTTATAATAGGACTGATTAAAAGTTTCATTTTTTTGGGTCAATGCTTGCTGCTAAATTTTCATATCCTTTATTTTAGATAGAGTTGGTATATTAAAAAAACAAGTAGTAGACCTGGTATTAGGCAACATTAGATCTTTGAGTTAAGTACCTTCTTTGTTATAACCCACTGCACCTTTGTTTTATAGAGATGTAACTTTAATGCTTTAAGGAAATGCAGATTAAAGAAAAACACTTCAGAGGAAACAAAATTAACATTCATTAAGGAAGAGAGCCAAAAAGTGTTTAACAAGCCTCTTGGCCAGAAGATAATGTAAATCACCAGAGACCTTTTGTATACAAAATGATGTACAGAAAGAGTCTGGGGTGCGAACGCTACATAATTTTGTGTTACCCATTGAACTCCATGTTTTTATCAAAAGTATAAAAGGCTTTATGAACAATAAAGGATGGGGCCAGTTTCTCGGACCAGTTTCTCGAACTAGTCTCTCAGCCTGGTTTCTTGAGACTCAGGCTCCCCCGTGTCTTTTTCTCTCTTTCTTCTTCTCTCCCTTTCCTTCTCTCTGCTTTTTACTTTAACTTCAGGCTGAATCACCACCAGGGGCGCGGAGGCTCGCCAGGTCTACTTACTTGCCTGGCTGTTAAGACCTGCACGAAAGGGAGCTTAAGGTGTGGCACCCTGAGATATTCAAGCAGGGGCTGGTGGGCCCAACGTAGATGGTGAAAATTCCTTATCTGGAATTTTATTGGCCTTCCACGTAAACCAAGCTATTCAGCCCTTTTCCTCCAGTTAATCTTCTTACTACACTATAATTTCTTAATCTAATCTTACATTAATAAATAAAAAGACTTTCCACGACAACGCCGTCCATCCGTCGAATTCCCTGGATCCAGCGGGGCTGGACCCGGGCAGACTGAGATATCTGGGGGACTCTTGGAATGGTGGCACGACCCTGGAGTTCCTCCGCCTTTCCTGTGGAGAGCGCCTCCTCATGAGATGCGACGGGAACACCGGGAATTCTTTCACGAACATGCAGGGAAAGGATACCTGACCTCGAGGTATGAGGCGGAAACGGGGCTCCTCTGGATGTGGCGGGATTCTCGTGCCTTCCTCTCGAGTGGAGTCAGGTATGTCGGGGAACTTCTTCAGTTGCAGCAAGGGTGTGAAGGACCCTTTGGAAGTTCCAGATGTTAGGTATGGTTAGCTTCGAGACGCCTCAGAGGAAAAGGGCCTCATCTCGCCTGGAGGGGAGAAACTCGCTGGATTTTCTCGAGTTGCGGGCAGGTGCTCTTGACTTACTACGGGGACCTCAGGGACCCGCTCTGGTGGCCTCAGGAAAGGCCAGTCCCCATGCGAGTTGCTCTGGGGCCTCTCGGGATTCCTCTCCCCGTCGATGCCGGGGCCTAAGACCCTGTGTGGAGTCGGTGCCGGAACCTGAGGTTTCCTCTCCAGTGCTGACATGGATCTTGGGGTACTTCTGGAGTCTCCCAGGGGAGTTAGTCGTCGTCTTGTGTGGGGGCATGAACGTGCGCTTTCCTCCCGAGCTGTAGCAGCAGTGTCACGCTTCCCTTCGCCGTGGATCAAGGGATCTGTGGCTTTCCGACCTCCGAGGCTTTCCCACGAGGCTTTCCCACAGGGCTGTCCCACGTGCCATCGTGGTGTGAGTCGATCCTCGGCTAGAAATTCGAGGCAGTGCAGGGAAAATCAGGTTTCCCTGGAATGGACTGAGACATCTGGGGGACTCTGGAATGGTGGCACGACCCTGGGAGTTCCTCTCGCCTTTCCTGTGGAGAGCGCCTCCTCTTGGGATGCGACGGAAACGCGGGAATTCTTTCCCGACCACGCAGGGAAAGGATCCCTCCTCTCGAGCTAGGAGGCGTACTCTCTCTGGACTTCTCTTCTTCCTCGAGACCGTTTCTTCAGTTGCAGTGCTGTTCCCGGAAGTTATAGAGTTGTCCCTCCTCGAGACGCCTAAGCGGAAATAGGCCTCATCTCGCCTGGAGGGAGAACCTCCTGGATGTTCTCAAGTTGCGCAGGTGCTTTCGACTTACGACGGGGTCCTCAGGGACCCGCTCTGGTGGCCTCAGGAAAGGCCAGTCCCCATGCGAGTTGCTCGGGTCCTCTCGGGATTCTTCTCCGTCGATGCCGGGGCATAAAACTTGTGTGGAGATGGTGCCGGAACCTGAGGATTCCTCTCCAGTGCTGACATGGATCTTGGGGCATTTCTGGAGTCTACCCAGGGGAGTCAGTCCTCGTCTCGAGTGGGGGCATGCACGTGCGCTTCCCTCCGAGCTGTAGCAGCAGTGTCACGCTTCCCTTCGCCTGGATCAAGGGATCTGTGCCTTTCCCTTGTGGCTCTCCCACGAGGCTTTCCCAGGAGGCTTTCCCACAGGTCTGTCCCCCGTGCCACCGTGGTGTGAGTCGATCCTCGGCTTGAAAGTCGCGGCAATCGAGGGAAAACAGATTTTCCCTGGAATGGACTTAGACATCTGCAGGACTCTGGGAATGGTGGCAAGACCCAGGAGTTCCTCTCGCCTTTCCTGTTGAGAGCGCCTCCTCTGGAGATGCGACGGGAAGGCCGGGAATTCTTTCCCGACCACGCAGGGAAAGGATCCCACCTCTCGAGCTATGCGGCGGAAACTGGGCTCCTCTGGATGTGGGCGGACTCTCGTTCTTCCTCTCGACTGGAGATGGGTATGTCGAGGAACTTGTTGAGTTGCAGCAAGGGTGTGAAAGACCCTTTGGAAGTTCCAGAGGTTAGGTGAGATTAGCCTCGAGACGCCTCAGCGGAAATGGGCCTCATCTCGCTTGGAGGGGAGAACCTCCTGGATTTTCTCGAGTTGCGGCAGGTGCTCTCGACTTACGACGGGCCCTTAGGGACCCGCTCTGGTGGCCTCAGGAAAGGACAGTCCCCATGCGAGTTGCTCTGGGGCCTCTCGGGATTCCTCTCCCGTCGATGCCGGGGCCTAAGACCTTGTGTGGAGTCGGTGCCAGAACCTGAGGATTCCTCTCCAGTGCTGATATGGATCTTGGGGTACTTCTGGAGTGTCCCCACAGGGAGTCAGTCCTCGTCTCGAGTGGGGGCATGCACGTGCGCTTTCTCCCGAGCTCTAGCAGCAGTGTCACGCTTCCCGTCGCGTGGATCAAGTGATCTTTGCCTTTCTCTTGAGGCTCTCCACGAGGCTTTCCCAGGAGACTTTCCCCCAGGGATGTCCACGTGCCACCGTGGTGTGAGTCGATCCTCGGCTTGAAAGTCGCGGTAATCGAGGGAAAACAGTTTTCCCTGGAATGGACTGAGACATCTGCGGGACTCTGGGAATGGTGGCAAGACCCGGGAGTTCCTCTCGCCTTTCCTGTGGAGAGCGCCTTTTTTGAGATGCGACGGGAACGCCGGGAATTCTTTCCCGACCACGCAGGGAAAGGATCCTCCTCTCGAGCTAGGAGGCGGAAACAGGGCTCCTCTGGATGTGGGCGGGAGTCTCGTGCTTCCTCTCGACTGGAGACGGGAATGTCGGGGAACTTCTTGAATTGCAGCAAGGGTGTGAAGGACCCTTTGGAAGTTCCAGAGGTTAGGTGTGATTAGCCTCGAGACGCCTCAGCAGAAAAATGGGCCTCATCTCGCCTCGAGGGGACAACCTCCTGGATTGTTTCTAGTTGCGGCAGGTGCTCTCATCTTACGACGGGGACCTCAGGGACCCGCTCTGGTGGCCTCAGGAAAGGCCAGTCCCCATGCGAGTTGCTCGGGGCCCTCTCGGGATTTCTCTGCCGTCCATGCCGGGGCTTAAGACCTTGTGTGGAGTCGGAGCCGGAACGTAAGGATTCCTCTCCAGTGCTGGCATGGATCTTGGGGGACCTCCGGAGTCTCCCCAGGGGAGTCAGTCCTCGTCTCAAGTAGGGGCATGCACCTGCGCTTTCCTCCCGAACTGCAGCAGCAGTGTCACGCTTCCCCCCGTGGATCAAGGGATCAGTGGCTTTCCCTCGGGCTTTCCATGAGGCTTTCACACGAGGCTTTCCCACAGGGCTGTCCCACGTGCCACCGTGGAGTCAGCCGATCCTCGGCTTGAAAGTCGAGGCAGTGCATGGAAAATAGTTTTCCCTGCAATGGACTGAGGCATCTGGGGACTCTGGAATGGTGGCATGACTCTGGAGTTCCTCTCGCCTTTCCTGTGGACAGCCCCTTCTCTTGAGATGGGACGGGAACGCCGGGAATTCTTTCCCGACCACGAAGGGAAAGGATCCGTCCAGTCGAGCTATGAGGCCGAAACGGGGCTCCTCTGGATGTGGGCGGGACTCTCGTGTTTCCTCTCGAGTGGAGACGGGTATGTCGGGGAACTTCTTGAGTTGCAGCATGGGTGTGAAGGAGCCTTTGGAAGTTCCAGAGGTTAGGTTTGATTAGCCTCGAGACGCCTCAGATGAAATGGGCCTCATCTCGCCTGTAGGGGAGAACCTCCTGGATTTTTCTCGAGTTGCGGCAGGTGCTCTCGACTTACGACAGGGACCTCAGGGACCCGCTCTGGTGACCTCAGGAAAGGCCAGTCCCCATGCGCGTTGCTCGGTGGTCTCTCGGGATTCCTCTCCCGTTGATTCTGGGGCCTAAGACCTTGTGTGGAGTCGGTGCCGGAACCTTCGGATTCCTCTGCAGTGCTGACATGGATCTTGGGGTACTTCTGGAGTCTCCCCAGAGGAGTCAGTCCTCGTCTCGAGTGGGGAATGCACGTGCACTTTCCTCCCGAGCTGGAGCAGCAGTGTCACGCTTCCTTCGCGTGGATCAAGGGATCTGTGGCTTTCCCTCGAGGCTTTCCCACGAGGCTTTCCCACAGGGCTGTCCCACGTGTCACCGTAATGTGAGTCAATCCTCGGCTTGAAAGTCGAGGTAGTGCAGGGAAAACAGGTTTCCCTGGAATTGACTGAGACATCTGGGGACTCTGGAAAGGTGGCACGACTCTGGAGTTTCTCTCGACTTTCCTGTGGAGACCGCCTCCTCTTGAGATGCAACAGGAACGCCGGGAATTCTTTCCCAACCACGCAGGGAAAGAATCCCTCCTCTCGAGCTATGAGGCGGAAACGGGGCTCCTCTGGATGTGGGCGGGACTCTCGTGCTTCCTCTCGAGTGGAGATGGGTATGTCGGGGAACTTCTTGAGTTGCAGCAAGGGTGTGAAGGACCCTTTGGAAGATCCAGAGTTTTAGGTGTGATTAACCTCGAGACGCCTCAGCGGAAATGGGCCTCATCTCGCCTGGAGGGGGAGAACCTCCTGGATTTTCTCGAGTTGCGGCAGGTGCTCTCGACTTACGATGGGGACCTCAGGGACCCGCTCTGGTGGCCTCAGGAAAGGCCAGTCCCCATGCGAGTTGCTCGGGGCCTCTCGGGATTTCTCTCCCGTCGATGCCAGGGCCTAAGACCTGGTGTGGAGTCGGTGCCGGAACCTGAGTATTCCTCTCAGTGCTGACATGGATCTTGGGGTACTTCTAGAGTCTCCCCAGGGGAGTCAGTCCTCGTCTCGAGTGGGGGCATGCAGGTGAGATTTCCTCCCGAGCTGTAGCAGCAGAGTCACGCTTCCCTTCGCGTGGATCAAGGGATCTGTGGCTTTCCCTCGAGGCTTTTTCCCACGAGGCTTTCCACAGGCCTGTCCCCTGTGCCACCGTGGTGTGAGTCGATCCTCGGCTTGAATGTCGAGGGCAGTGCAGGGAAAACAGGTTTCCCTGGAATGGACTGAGACATCTGGGGACTCGGGGAATAGTGGCACGACCCTGGAGTTCCTCTCGCCTTTCCTGTGAAGAGCTCCTCCTCTTGAGATGCGACGGGAATATAGAAAGTTCGGAGGGTTCTCCCCTTCAGGTTGGATAGGGCCTTCTGCTGAGCGCTGAGCTAATCCCCTACTGTCTGGAATTCCAAGGTCCTTCACCCTTGCTCGAAACTCAAGATGTTACCGGAATAACCGTCTCACGAAAGATGCACGAGGTCGCCACATTCCAGGGAGCCCAGATTTGCCTACTGCTTCCAGAGGAGGTTTTCTTTCACTGCACATTGGTGTTGATAAGAATTCCGGGCTTCCGTTTG
>NW_017192642.1:0-21266 GCF_001704415.2 Capra hircus
TTGCTGACATGGATCTTTGGGGACTTCTGGAGTCTCCCCAGGGGAGTCAGTCCTCGTCTCGAGTGGGGGCATGCACGTGCGCTTTCCTCCCGAGCTGTAGCAGCAGTGTCGAACCTTCAATTCGCGTGGATCAAGGGATCTGTGGCTTTCCCTCGAGGCTTTCCCACGAGGCTTTCCCACGAGGCTTTCCAAGGGCTGTCCCACGTGCCACCGAGGTGTGAGTCGATCCTCGTCTTGAAAGTCGAGGCAGTGCAGGGAAAAACAGGTTTCCCTGGAATGGACTGAGACATCTGGGGGACTCTGGGAATGGTGGCACGACCCTGGAGTTCCTCTCGCCTTTACCTGTGGAGAGCGCCTCCTCTTGAGATGCGACGGGAACGCCGGGAATTCTTTCCCGACCACGCAGGGAAAGGATCCCTCCTCTCGAGCTAGGAGGCGGAAACGGGGCTCCTCTGGATGTGGGCGGGACTCTCGTGCTTCCTCTCGAGTGGAGACGGGTATGTCGGGGAACTTCTTGAGTTGCAGCAAGGGTGTGAAGGACCCTTTGGAAGTTCCAGAGGTTAGGTGTGATATAGCCTCGAGACGCCTCAGCGGAAATGGGCCTCATCTCGCCTGGAGGGGAGAACCTCCTGGATTTTCTCGAGTTGCAGGCAGGTGCTCTCGACTTAGACGGGGACCTCAGGGACCCGCTCTGGTGGCCTCAGGAAAGGCCAGTCCCCATGCGAGTTGCTCGGGGCCTCTCGGGATTCCTCTCCCGTCGATGCCGGGGCCTAAGACCTTGTGTGGAGTCAGGTGCCGGAACCTGAGGATTCCTCTCCAGTGCTGACATGGATCTTGGGGTACTTCTGGAGTCTCCCCAGGGGAGTCAGTCCTCGTCTCGAGTGGGGGCATGCAACGTGCGCTTTCCTTCCCGAGCTGTAGCAGCAGTGTCACGCTTCCCTTCGCGTGGATCAAGGGATCTGTGGCTTTCCCTCGAGGCTTTCCCACGAGGCTTTCCACGAGGCTTTCCCACAGGGCTGTCCCACGTGCCACCGTGGTGTGAGTCGATCCTCGGCTTGAAAGTCGAGGCAGTGCAGGGAAAACAGGTTTCCCTGGAATGGACTGGAGACATCTGGGGACTCTGGGAATGGTGGCACGACCCTGGAGTTCCTCTCGCCTTTCCTTGTGGAGAGCGCCTCCTCTTGAGATGCGACGGGAACACCGGGAATTCTTTCCCGACACGCAGGGAAAGGATCCCTCCTCTCGAGCTAGGAGGCGGAAACGGGGCTCCTCTGGATGTGGGCGGGACTCTCGTGCTTCCTCTCGAGTGGAGACGGGTATGTCGGGGAACTTCTTGAGTTGCAGCAAGGGTGTGAAGGACCCTTTGGAAGTTCCAGAGGTTAGGTGTGATTAGCCTCGAGACCGTCAGCGGAAATGGGACCTCATCTCGCCTGGAGGGGAGAACCTCGCTGGATTTTCTCGAGTTGCGACAGGTGCTCTCGACTTACGACGGGGACCTAAGGGACCCGCTCGTGGTGGCCTCATGAAAGGCCAGTCCCCATGCGAGTTGCTCTGGGGCCTCTCGGGATTCCTCTCACGTCGATGCAGGGGCCTAAGGCTTGTGTGGAGTCGGTGCCGGAACCTGAGGATTCCTCTCCAGTGCTGACATGGAACTTGGGGTACTTCTGGAGTCTCCCCAGGGGTAGTCAGTCCTCGTCTCGAGTGGGGCATGCACGTGCGCTTTCCTCCCGAGCTGTAGCAGCAGTGTCACGCTTCCCTTCGCGTAGATCAAGGGATCTGTGGCTTTCCCTCGAGGCTTTCCCACGAGGCTTTCCCACGAGGCTTTCCCACAGGGCTTGTCCCACGTGCCACGGTGGTGTGAGTCGATCCTCGGCTTGAAAGTCAACGGCAGTGCAGGGAAAACAGTTTTGCCCTGGAATGGACTGAGACATCTGGGGGACTCATGGGAATGGTGGCACGACCCTGGAGTTCCTCTCGCCTTTCCTGTGGAGAGCGCCTCCTCTTGAGATGCGACGGGAACGCCGGGAATTCTTTCCCGACCACGCAGGGAAAGGATCCCTCCTCTCGAGCTTAGGAGGCGGAAACGGGGCTCACTCTGGATGATGGGCGGGACTCTCGGATTCCTCTTGAGTGGAGACGGGTATGTCGGGGAACTTCTTGAGTTGCAGCAAGGGTGTGAAGGACCCTTTGGAAGTTCCAAGAGTTAAAGCGTGATTACCTCCTAGATGCCTCAACGGAAATGGGCCTCATCTCGCCTGGAGGGGAGAATCTCCTGGATTTTCTCGAGTTGCGGCAGGTGCTCTCGACTTACGATGGGGACTTCAGGGACCCGCTCTGGTTGCCTCATGAAAGGCCAGTCCCCATGGGAGTTACTCGGGGCCTCTCGGGATTCCTCTCCCGTCGATGCCAGGGCCTAAGACCTTGTGTGGAGTCGGTGACGGAACCTGAGGATTCCTCTCCAGTGCTGACATGGATCTTGGGGTACTTCTGGAGTCTCCCCAGGGGAGTCAGTCCTTGTCTCGAGTGGGGGCATGCACGTGCGCTTTCCTCCCCAGCTGTTGCAGCAGTGTCACGATTCCCTTCAAGTGGATCAAGGGATCATTGGCTTTCCCTCGAGGCTTTCCCACAGGGCTGTCCCACAGGGCTGTCCCACGTGCCACCGTGGTGTGAGTCGATCCTCGGCTTGAAAGTCGATGCAGTGCAGGGAAAACAGGTTTCCCTGGAATGGTACTGAGACATCTGGGGGACTCTGGGAATGGTGGCACGACCCTGGAATTCCTCTCGCCTTTCCTGTGGAGAGCGCCTCCTCTTGAGATGCGACGGGAATGCCGGGAATTCTTTCCCGAGCACGCAGGGAAAGGATCCCTCCTCTCGAGCTAGGAGGCGGAATCTGGGCTCCTCTGGATGTGGTCGGGACTCTCGTGCTTCCTCTCGAGTGGAGACGGGTATATCGGGGAACTTCTTGAGTTGCAGCAAGGGTGTGAAGGACCCTTTGGAAGTTCCAGAGGTCTAGGTGTGATTAGCCTCAGGACGCCTCAGCGGGAATGGGCCTCATCTCGCCTGGAAGGGTAGAACCTCCTGGATTTTCTCGAGTTGTGGCAGGTGCTCTAGACTTATGACGGGGACCTCAGGGACGCGCTCTGGTGGCCTCAGGAAAGGCCATTTCCTTGCGAGTTACTCGGGGGCCTCTCGGGATTCCTCTCCCGTCGATGCCAGGGCCTAAGACCTTGTGTGGAGTCGGTGCCGGAACCTGAGGATTCCTCTCCAGTGCTGACATGGATCTTGGGGTATTCTGGAGTCTCCCCAGGGGAGTCAGTCCTCGTCTCGAGTGGGGCATGCAACGTGCGCTTTCCTCCCGAGCTTTAGCAGCAGTGTCAACGCTTCCCTTCGCGTGAATCAAGGGATCTGTGGCTTTCCCTCTTGGCTTTCCCACCAGGCTTTCCCACAGGGCTGTCCCACGTGCCACCGTGGTGTGAGTCGATCCTAGGCTTGAAAGTCGAGGCAGTGCAGGGAATAAAGTTTTCCCTGGAATGGACTGAGACATCTGGGGGACTCTGGGAATGGTGGCACGACCCTGGAGTTCCTCTCTATTTTCCTGTGGAGAGCGCCTCCACTTGAAGATGCGTTGGGAACGCCGGGAATTCTTTCCCGACCATGCAGGGAAAGGATAAATCCTCTCGAGCTATGACGCGGAAACAGGGCTCCTCTGGATGTGGGCGGGACACTCGTGCTTCCTCTCGAGTGGAGACGGGTATGTCGACGAACTTCTTGAGTTGCAGCAAGGGTGTGAAGGACCCTTTGGAAGTTCCAGATGTTAGATGTGATTAGCCTCGAGACGCCTCAGAGGAAATGGGCCTCATCTCGCCTGGAGGGGAGAACCTCCTGGATTTTCTCGAGTTGCGGCAGGTGCTCTCGACTTACGACGGGGACCTCAGGGACCCGCTCTGGTGGCCTCAGGAAAGGCCAGTCCCTTTGCGAATTGCTCGGGGGCCTCTCAGGATTCCTCTCCCGTCAATGCCGGTGCCTAAGATCTTGTGTGGAGACGCTGCCGGTACCTGAGGATTCCTCTCCAGTGCAGAAATGGATCTTGGTGTACTTCTGGAGTCTCCCCAGGGGAGTCACTCTAAGTCTCGAGTGGGGGAATGCACGTGCGCTATCCTCCCGAGCTGAAGCAGCAGTGTCACGCTTCCCTTTGCCTGGATCACAGGATCAGGGGTTTTCCCTCGAGGCTTTACAACGAGGCTTTCCCACGAGGCTTTCCCACAGGGCTGTCCCACGTGCCACCGGTGTGTGAGTCGATCCTCGGCTTGAAAGTCGAGGCAGTGCAGGGAAATCAGGTTTTCCTGGAATGGACTGAGATATCTGGGGGACTCTCGGAATGGTGGCACGGCCCGGAGTTCCTCTCGCCTTTCCTGTGGAGAGCGCCTCCTCTTGAGATGCGACGGGAACGCCGGGAATTCTTTCCCAACCACGCAGGGAAAGGATCCCTCCTCTCGAGCTAGGAGGCGGAAACGGGGCTCCTCTTTATGTGGGCGGGACTCTCGAACTTCCTCTCGAGTGGAGACGGGTATGTCGGGGAACTTCTTGAGTTGCAGCAAGGGTGTGAAGGATCCTTTGGAAGTTCCAGAGGTTAGGTGTGATTAGCCTCGAGACGCCTCAGGGGAAATGGGCCTCATCTCGCCTGGAGGGGAGAACCTCCTGGATTTTCTCGAGTTGCGGCAGGTGCTCTCGACTTACGACGGGGACCTCAGGGACCCGCTCTTGTGGCCTCAGGAAAGGCCAGTCCCCTTGCGAATTGCTAGGGGGCCTCTCAGGATTCCTCTCCAGTCCATGCCGGTTCCTAAGACCTTGTGTTGAGTCGGTGACGGAACCTGAGGATTCCTCTCCAGTGCTGACATGGATCCTGGGTACTTCTGGAGTCTCCCCAGGGGAGTCAGTCCTCGTCTCGAGTGGGGGAATGCACGTGCCATTTCCTTCCGAGCTGTAGCAGCAGTGTCGCGCTTCCCTTCCCGTGGATCAAGGGATCAGGGGCTTTCCCTCGAGGCTTTCCCACGAGGCTTTCCCACAGGGCTGTCCCACGTGCCACCGTGGTGTGAGTCGAACCTCGGCTTGAAAGTCGAGGCAGTGCAGGGAAAACAGGTTTCCCTGGAATGGATTGAGAAATCTGGGGTCTCTGGGAATGTTGGCACGACCCTGGAGTTCCTCTCGCCTTTCCTGTGGAGAGCGCCTCCTCTTGAGATGCGACGGGAACGCGGGAATTCTTTCCCGAACACGCAGGGAAAGGATCCCTCCTCTCGAGCTAGGAGGCGGAAACGGGGCTATTCTGGATATGGGCGGGACTCTCGTGCTTCCTCTCGAGTGGAGACGGGTATGTCGGGGAACTTCTTGAGTTGCAGCAAGGGTGTGAAGGACCCTTTGGAAGTTCCAGATGTTAGATGTGATTAGCCTCGAGATACCTCAGCGGGAATGGGCCTCATCTCGCCTGGAGGGAAGAACCTCCTGGATTTTCTCGAGTTGCGGCAGGTGCTCTTGACTTACGACGGGGACCCCAGGGACCCGCTCTGGTGGCCTCAGGAAAGGCCAGTCCCCATGCGAGTTGCTCGGGGGCCTCTTGGGTTTCCTCTCCCGTCGATGCCAGCGCCTAAGATCTTGTGTGGAGACGCTGCCAGAACCTGAGCATTCCTCTCCAGTGCAGAAATGGATCTTGGTGTACTTCTGGAGTCTCCCCAGGGGAGTCACTCTTCGTCTCGAGTGGGGGCATGCACGTGCGCTTTCCTCCCGAGCTGAAGCAGCAGTGTCACGCTTCCCTTCGCTTGGATCAATGGATCTGTGGCTTTCCCTCGAGGCTTTCCCACAAAGCTTTCCCACGAGGCTTTCCCGCAGGGCTCTCCCACGTGCCACCGTGGTGTGAGTCGATCCTCGGCTTGAAAGTCGAGGCAGTGCAGGGAAAACAGGTTTCCCTGGAATGGACTGAAACTTCTGGGGGACTCTGGGAATCGAGGCACGACCATGGAGTTCCTCTCCCCTTTCCTGTGGAGAGCGCCTCCTCTTGAGATGCGACGGAACGCCGGGAATTCTTTCCCGACCACGCAGGGAAAGGATCCCTCCTCTCGAGCTAGGAGGAGGAAACGGAGCTCCTCTGGATGTGCGGGGAACTCTCGTGCTTCCTCTCGAGTAGAAACGGGTATGTCGGGGAACTTCTTGAGTTGCAGCAAGGGTGTGAAGGAATCTTTGGAAGTTCCAGATGTTAGTTATGATTAACCTCCAGACGCCTCAGCGGAAATGGGCCTCATGTCGCCTGGAGGGGAGAACCTCCTGGATTTTCTCGAGTTGCGGCAGGTGCTCTCGACTTACGATGGGGACCTCTGGGACCCGCTCTGGTGGCCTCAGGGAAGGCCAGTCCCCATGCGAGTTGCTCGGGGTCCTCTCGGGATTCCTCTCCCGACGATGCCGGGGCTTAAGACCTTGTGTGGAGTTGGTGCCTGAACCTGAGGATTCCTCTCCAGTGCTGACATGGATCTTGGGGTACTTCTGGAGTCTCCCCAGGGGAGTAAGCCCTCGTCTCAAGTGGGGGCATGCACGTGCGCTTTCCTCCCGAGCTGTAGAAGCAGTGTTGCATTTCCCTTCGCGTGGATCAAGGGATCTGTGGCTTTCCCTCGAGGCTTTCCCACGAGGTTTTCCCACGAGCCTTTCCCACAGGGCGGTCCCACGTGCCGCCTTGTTGTGAGTCGATACTCGGCTTGAAAGTCGACGCAGTGCAGGGAAAACAGGTTTCCCTGGAATGGACTGAGACCTCTGGGGGACTCTGGGAATGGTGACACGACCCTGAAGTTCCTCTCCCCTTACCTGTGGAGAGCGCCTCCTCTTGAGATGCGTCGGAAACGCCTTGAATTCATTCCCTACCACGCAGGGAAAGGATCCCTCCTCTCGAGCTAGGAGGCGGAAACGGGGCTCCTCTGGATGTGGGCGGGACTATGGAGCTTCCTCTCTACTGGAGACGGGTATGTCGGGGAACTTCTTGAGTTGCAGCAAAAGTGTGAAAGACCCTTTGGAAGTTCCAGAAGTTAGATTTGATTAGCCTCGAGACGCCTCAGTTTAAATGGGCCTCATCTCTCCTGGAGGGGAGAACCTCCTGGATTTTCTCGAGTTGCGACAGGTGCTCTCGACTCACGACGGGGACCTCAGGGACACGCTCTGGTGGCCTCAGAAAAGGCCAGTCCCCATGCGAGTTGCTCGGGGGCCTCTCGGGATTCCTCTCCCGTCGATGCCGGGGCCTAAGATCTTGTGTGGCGTCGGTGCCGGAATCTGAGTATTCCTCTTCAGTGCTGACATGCTTCTTGGGGTACTTATGGAGTCTCCCCAGGGGAGTCAGTCCTCGTCTCGAGTGGGGGCATGCACGTGCGCTTTCCTCCCGAGCTGTAGCAGCAGTGTCGTAATTCCCTTTGCGTGGATCAAGGGTTCAGGGGCTTTCCCTCGAGGCTTTCCCACGAGGCTTTCCCACGAGGCTTTCCCAAAGGGCTGTCCCACGTTCCACCGTGGTGTGAGTCGGTCGATCCTCGGCTTGAAAGCAAAGGCAATGCAGGGAAAACAGGTTTCCGTGGAATGGACTGAGACATCTGGGGGACTCTGCGAATGGTGGCACCACCCTGGAGTTCTTCTCGCCTTTCCTGTGGAGAGCACCTCCTCTTGAGATGCGACGGAACCGCCGGGAATTCTTTCCCGACGACGCAGGGAAAGGATCCCTCTTCTCGAGCTGGGAGTCGGAAAAAGGGCTCCTCTGGATTGGACGGGACTCTCGTGCTTCCTCTTGTGTGGAGACGGGTATGTCGGGGAACTTCTTGAGTTGCAGCAAGGGTGTGAAGGACCCTTTGGAAGATCCAGAGGTTAGGTGTGATTAGCATGGGGACGCCTCAGAGGAAATGGGCCTCATCTCCCCTGGAGGGGAGAACCTCTTTCATTTTCTCTAGATGGTGCAGGTGTTCTCGCGTTACGACGGGGACCTCAGGGACCCGCTCTGGTGGCCTCAGGAAAGGCCAGTACCCATGCGAGTTGCTCGGGGGCCTCTCGGGATTCCTCTCCCGTCGATGCCGTGGCATTAGACCTTGTGTGGAGTCTGTGCCGAAACCTGAGGATTGCTCTCCAGTGCTGACAAGGATCTTGGGGTACTTCTGGAGTCTCCCCAGGGGAGTCAGTCGTCGTCTGGAGTGGGGGCATGCACGTGCGTTTTCCTCTCGAGCTGTAGCAGCAGTGTCAAACTTCCCTTCGGGTTGATCAAAGCAACTGTGGCTTTCCCTCGAGGCTTTCCCACGAGGCTTTCACAAGAGGCTTTCCCACAGGGCTGTCCCACGTGCCACCGTGGTGTGAGTGGATCCTCGTCCTGAAAGTCGAGGCAGTGTAGGGAAACAGGTTTCCCTGGAATGAACTGAGACATCTGGGGGACTCTGGGAATGGTGGCACGATCCTGGAGTTCCGCTCCCCTTTCCTGTGGAGAGTGCCTCCTCTTGAGATGCGACGGGAACGCCGGGAATTATTTCCCAAACATGCAGGTAAAGGATCCCTCCTCTCGAGCTAGGAGGCGGAAACGGGGTTCCTCTAGATATGGGCGGGACTCTCGTGCTTCCTCTCGAGTGGAGACGGGTATGTCGGCGAAATTCTTTAGTTTTAGCAAGTGTGTGAAGGACCCTTTGGAAGTTCCAGAGGTTAGGTGTGATTAGCCTCGAGACGTCTCAGCAGAAATGGGCCTCATCTCGCCGGGAAGGGAGAACCTCCTGGATTTTCTCGAGTTGCGGCAGGCGCTCTCGACTTACGACGGGCTCCTCAGGGACCAGCTCTGGTGGCCTCAGGAAAGTCCAATCCCCATGCTAGTTGCTCGGGGGCCTTTCGGGATTCCTCTCCCATCGATTCCCAGGCCTAAGACCTTCTGCGGTGTCGGTGCCGGAACCTGAGGATTTCTCTCCAGTGCTGACATGGATCTTGGGGTACTTCTGGAATAGCCCCAGGGGAGTCAGTCCTCGTCTTGAGTGGGGGCATGCACGTGTGCTTTCCTCCCGAGCTGTATCAGCAGTGTCACACTTCCCTTCCCGTGGATCAAGGAATCTGTGGCTTTCCCTCGAGGCTTTCCCAGGAGTCTTTCCCAAGAGGCTTTCCCACAGGGCTGTCCCACGTGCCACCGTGGTGTGATTCGATCCTCGGCTTGAAAGTCGAGGCAGTGCAGGGAAAACAGGTTTCCCTGGAATGGACTGAGATATCTGCGGGACTCTGGGAATGGTGGCACGACCCTTGAGTCCCTCTCGCCTTTCAGGTGGAGAGCGCCTCCTCTTGAGATGCAATGGGAACGCCGGGAATTCTTTCTCGACCCTGCAGGGAAAGGATCCCACCTCTCGAGCTAGGAGGCGGCAACGGGGCTCCTCTGGATGTGGGCGGGACGCTCGTGATTCCTCTCGAGTGGAGACAGGTATATCGGGGAACTTCTTGAGTTGCAGGAAAGGTGTGAAGGACCCTTTGGAAGTTCCAGAGGGTAGGTGTGATTAGCCTCGAAACGCCTCAGCAGAAAGGAGCCTGACCTCGCCTGGAGGGGAGAACCTCCTGGATTTTCTCGAGTTGCTGCAGGTGCTCTCGACATACGACGGGTATCTCAGGGACCCGCTCTGGTGGCCTCAGGAAAGGCCAGTCCACATTCGCGTTGCACGGGGGCCTCTCGGGATTCCTCTCCCATCGATGCCAGGACCTAAGACTTTGTGTGGAGTCGGTGCCTGAACCTGAGGATTCCTCTCCAGTGCTGACATGGATCTTGGGTTACTTCTGGAGTCTCCCCAGGGGAGTCAGTCCTCGTCTCGTGTGGGGGCATGCACGGTGCGCTTTCCTTCAGAGCTGTAGCAGCAGTGTCACGCTTCCCTTCGCGTGGATCAAGGGATCTGTGGCTTTCCCTCGAGATTTCCCCACGAGGCTTTCCCACGAGGCTTTCTCTCGAGGCTTTCCCACGAGGCTTTCCCACAGGGCTACCCACGTGTCACCGTCGTGTGAGTCGATCCTCGTCTTGAACGTCGAGGCAGTGCAGGGAAAACAGGTTTCCCTGGAATGGACTGAGATATCTGGGGGACTCTGGGAATGGTGGCACGACCCTGGGGTTCCTCTCGCCTTTCCTGTGGAGAGCGCCTCCTCTTGAGATGCGAGGGGAATGCCGGGAATTCTTTCCCGACCACGCAGGGAAAGGATCTCTCCTCTCGAGCCATGAGGCGGAAACGAGGCTCCTCTGGATGTGGCGGGACTCTCGTGCTTCCTCTCGAGTGGAGCAGGGTATGTCGGGGAACTTCTTGAATTGCAGCAAGGGTGTGAAGGACCCTTTGGAAGTTCCATAGGTTAGGTGTGATTATCCTCGAGACGCCTCAGCGGAAATTTGCCTCATCTCGCCTGGAAGGGAGAACCTCCTGGATTTTCTCGAGTTGCGGCAGGTGCTCTCGACTTACGATGGGGACCTCAGGGACCCTCTCTGGTGGCCTCAGGAAAGGCCAGTCCCCATGCGAGTTGCTCGGCGGCATCTCGGGATTCCTCTCCCGTCGATGCCCGGGCCTAAGACCTTGTTTGCAGTCGGTGCCGGAACCTGAGGATTCCTCTCCAGTGCTGACATGGATCTTGGGGTACTTCTGGAGTCTCCCCAGGGGAGTCAGTCCTCGTCTCGAGTGGGGGCATGCACGTGCGCTTTCCTCCCTAGCTGTAGCAGCAGTGTCACGCTCCCCTTCGCGTGGATTAAGGGATCTGTGGCTTTCCCTCGAGGCTTTCACATGAGACTTTCCCACGAGGCTTTCCCACAGGGCTGTCCCACGTTCCACCGTCGTGTGTGACGATCCTCGGCTTGAAAGTCGAGGCAGTCAGGGAAAACAGGTTTCCCTGGAATGGACTGAGACATCTGGGGGACTCTGGGAATGGTGGCACGACCCTGGAGTTCCTCTCGCCTTTCCTGTGGAGATCGCCTCCTCTTGAGATGTGCTGGGAACACTGGGAACTCTTTCCCGATCACTGAGGGAAAGGATCCCTCCTCTCGAGCTAGGAGGCGGAAACGGGGCTCCTCTGAATGTGGGCGGGACTCTCGTGCTTCCTCTCGAGTGGAGACGGGTATGTTGGGGATCTTCATGAGTTGCAGCAAGGGTGTGAAGGACCCTTTGGAAGTTCCAGAGGTTAGGTGTGATTAACATTGAGACACCTCAGCGGAAATGGTCCTCATCTCGCCTGGAAGGGAGAACCTCCTAGATTTTCTCAAGTTGCTGCAGGTGCTCTCGACCTACGACGGGGACCTCAGGGACCCGCTCTGGTGGCCTCAGGAAAGGCCAGTCCCCATGGGAGTTGCTCAGGGAGACTCACGGGATTCCTCTCCCGACGATGCCGGGGCCTAAGACCTTTGTGGAGTTGGTGCCGTAAAGTGAGGATTCCTCTCCAGTGCTGACATGGATCTTGGAGTACTTCTGGAGTCTCCCCAGGGGAGTCAGTCCTTGTCTCGAGTGGGGGCATGCACGTGCGCTTTCCTCCCGAGCTGCAGCAGCACTGTCATGGATTCCCTTCGCGTGGATCAAGGGATCTGTGGCTTTCCCTCGAGGCTTTCCCAAAGAGCTGTCCCACGTGCCACCGTGGTGTGAGTGGATCCTCGTCCTAAAAGTCGAGGCAGTGTAGGGAAACAGGTTTCCCTGGAATGGACTGAGACATCTGGGGGACTCTGGGAATGGTGGCACGACCCTGGAGTTCCTCTCGCCTTTCCTGTGGAGACCGCCTCCTCTTGAGATGTGACGGGAACGCCGGGAATTCTTTCCCAACCATGCAGGGAAAGGATCCCTCCTCTCGAGCTAGGTGGCGGAAACGGGGTTCCTCTAGATGTGGGCGGGACTCTCGTGCTTCCTTTCGAGTGGAGACGGTTATGTCTGCGAACTTCTTTAGTTTTAGCAAGTGTGTGAAGGACCCTTTGGAAGTTCCAGAGGTTGGGTGTGATTAGCCTCGAGACGCCTCAGCGGAAATGGGCCTCATCTCGCCTGGAAGGGAGAACCTCCTGGATTTTCTCGAGTTGCGGCAGGTGCTCTTAACTTACGACGGGGACATCAGGAACCCGCTCTGGTGGCATCAGGAAAGGCAGGTCCACATACGAGTTGCTCGGGGGCCTCTCGGGATTCCTCTCCCCTGATGCCAGGGCCTAAGACCTTGTGTGGAGTCGGTGCCGGAACCTGAGGATTCCTCTCCAGTGGCTGACATGGATCTTGGGGTACTTCTGGAGTCTCCCCAGTGGAGTCAGTCCTCGTCTCGAGTGGGGGCATGCACGTGCGCTTTCCTCCCGAGCTGTATTAGCAGTGTCAAGCTTCCCTTCGCGTGGATCAAGGGATCTGTGGCTTTCCCTCAAGGCTTTCCCACAAGGCTTTCCCACGAGTCTTCCCCAAAGGGCTGTCCCACGTGCCACCGTGGTGTGAGTTGATCCTCGGCTTGAAAGTCGAAGCAGTGCAGGGAAAACAGGTTTCCCTGGAATAAACTGAGAATTCTGGGGGACTCTGGGAATGGGGCCTGATCCTGGAGTTCCTCTCGCCTTCCTCTGGAGAGCGCCTCCTCTTGAGATGCGACGGGAACGCTAGGAATTCTTTCCCGACCACACAGGGAAAGGATCCCTCCTCTCGAGCTAGCAGGCGGAAACGGGGCCACTCTGGAAGTGCGCGGGACTCTCGTGTTCCTCTTGAGTGGAGACGGGTATGTCGGGGAACTTCTTGAGTTGCAGCAAGGGTGTGAAGGACCCTTTGGAAGTTTCAGAGTTTAGTGTGATTACCCCTATTTGCCTCAGCAGAAATGGGCCTCATCTCGCCTGGAGGGGAGAACCTCCTGGATTTTCTCGAGTTGCGGCAGGTGCTCTCATCTTACGATGGGGACCTCAGGGGCCCGCTCTGGTGGCCTCAGGAAAGGCCAGTCCCCATGCGAGTTGCTCGGGGGCCTCTCGGGATTCCTCTCCCGTCGATGCCGGGGCCTAGGACATTGTGTTGAGTCGGTGCCAGAACCTGAGGATTCTTCTCCAGTGCTGACATGGATCTTGGGGTACTTCTGGAGTCTCCCCAGTGGAGTCAGTCCTCGTCTCGAGTGGGTCGATGCACGTGCGCTTTGCTCCCGAGCTGTAGTAGCAGTGTCAAGCTTCCCTTCGCGTGGATCAAGGGATCTGTAGCTTTCCCTCGAGGCTTTCCCACAAGGCTTTCCCACGAGGCTTCCCCACAGGGCTGTCCCACGTGCCACCGTGGTGTGAGTTGATCCTCGCCTTGAAAGTCGAAGCAGTGCAGGGAAAACAGGTTTCCCTGGAATGGACTGAGACATCTGGGGTACTCAGGGAACGGTGGCACGACCCTGGAGTTCCTCTCGCCTTTCCTGTGGAGAGCGCCTCCTCTTGAGATGCGACGGGAACGCCGGGAATTCTTTCCCGACCACGCAGGGAAAGGATCCCTCCTCTCGAGCAAGGAGACGGAAACGGGGCTCCTCTGGATGTGGGCGGGACTCTCGTGCTCCCTCTCGAGTGAAGACGGGTACGTCGGGCAACTTCTTGAGTTGCAGCAAGGGTGTGAAGGACCCTTTGGAAGTTCCACAGTCCAGGTTGATTAGCCTCTAGACGCCTCAGCGGAAATGGGCCTCATCTCGCCTGCAGGGGAGAACCTCCTGGATTTTTTCGAGTTGCGGCAGGAGCTCTCGTCTTACGACGGGGACCTCAGGGATCCGCTCTGGTGGCCTCAGGAAAGGCCAGTCCCCATGCGAGTTGTTCGGGGCCACTCGGGATTCCTCTCCCGTCGATACTGGGGCCTAAGACCTTGTGTGGAATCAGTGAGGGAACCTGAGGATTCCTCTCCAGTGCTGACATGGATCTTGGGGTATTTCTGGAGTCCCCCCAAGGGAGTTAGGCCACGTCTCGAGTGGGGGCATGCACGTGCGCTTTCCTTCCGAGCTGTAGCAGCAGTGTCGCGCTTCCCTTCGCGTGGATCAAGGGATCTGTGGCTTTCCTCGAGGCTTTACCCACAGGGCTGTCCCAGGTGCCACCGTGGTGTGAGTCGATCCTCGCCTTGAAAGTCGAGGCAGTGCAGGGAAAACAGGTTTCCCTGGAATGGACGGAGACATCCGGGAGACTCTGGGAATGTGGCACGACCCTAGGAGTTCCTCTCGCCTTTCCTGTGGAGAGCGCCTCCTCTTGAGATGCGACGGGAACGCCGGGAATTCTTTCCCAGACCACGCAGGGAAAGAATCCCTCCTCTCTGAGCTCGGAGGCGGAAACGGGGCTCCTCTGGATGTGGGTGGAACTCTCGTGCTTCCTCTCGAGTGGAGACGGGTATGTCGGGGAACTTCTTGAGTTGCAGCAAGGGTGTGAAGGACCCTTTGGAAGTTCCAGAGTTTAGGTGTGAATAGCCTCGAGACGCCTCAGCGGAAATGGGCCTCATCTCGCCTGGAGGGGAGAACCTCCTGGATTTTCTCGAGTTGCGGCAGGTGCTCTCGACTTACGACAGGGGACCTCAGGGACCCGCTCTGGTGGCCTCAGGAAAGGCCAGTCCCCATGCGAGTTGCTCGGGGCCTCTCGGGATTCCTCTCCCGTCGATGCCGGGGCCTAAGACCTTGTGTGGAGTCGGTGCCGGAACCTGAGGATTCCTCTCCAGTGCTGACATGGATCTTGGGGTACTTCTGGAGTCTCCCCAGGTGAGTCAGTCCTCGTCTCGAGTGGGGGCATGCACGTGCGCTTTCCTCCCGAGCTGTAGCAGCAGTGTCACGCTTCCCTTCGCGTGGATCAAGGGATCTGTGGCTTTCCCTCGAGGCTTTCCACGAGGCTTTCCCACGAGGCTTTCCCACAGGGCTGTCCACGTGTCCACCGTGGTGTGAGTCGATCCTCGCTTGAAAGTCGAGGCAGTGCAGGGAAAACAGGTTTCCCTGGAATGGACTGAGACATCTGGGGGACTCTGGGAATGGTGGCACGACCCTGGAGTTCCTCTCGCCTTTCCTGTGGAGAGCGCCTCCTCTTGAGATGAGACGGGAACGCCAGGAATTTTTCCCGAGCACGCAGGGAAAGGATCCCTCCTCTCGAGCTAGGAGGCGGAAACGGGGCTCCTCTGGATGTGGTCGGGACTCTCGTGCTTCCTCTCGAGTGGAGACGGGTATATCGGGGAACTTCTTGAGTTGCAGCAAGGGTGTGAAGGACCCTTTGGAAGTTCAAGAGGTCTAGGTGTGATTAGCCTCAGATGCCTCAGCGGAAATGGGCCTCATCTCGCCTGGAGGGAGAACCTCCTGGATTTTCTCGAGTTGCGGCAGGTGCTCTCGACTTACGATGGGGACCTTCAGGGACCCGCTCTGGTGGCCTCAGGAAAGGCCAGTCCCCATGCGAGTTGCTCGGGGGCCTCTCGGGATTCCTCTCCCGTCGATGCCGGGGCCTAAGATCTATTGTGGAGTCGGTGTCGGAACCTGAGGATTCCTCTCCAGTGCTGACATGGATCTTGGGGTACTTCTGGAGTCTCCCCAGGGGAGTCAGTCCTCGTCTCGAGTGGGGCATGCACGTGCGATTTCCTCCCGAGCTGTAGTAGCACTGTCATGCTTCCCTTCGCGTGGATCAAGGGATCAGAGGCTTTCCTCGAGGCTTTCCCACGAGGCTTTCCCACGAGGCTTTCCCACAGGGCTGTCCCACGTGCCACCGTGGTGTAGAGTCGATCCTCGGCTTGAAAGTCCGAGGCAGTGCAGGGAAAACAGGTTTCCCTGGAATGGACTGAGGCATCTGGGGGAACTCTGGGAATGGTGGCATGACCCTGGAGTTCCTCTCGCCTTTCCTGTAAAGAGCGCCTCCCTTGAGACGCGACGGGAATGCCGGGAATTCTTTCCCGAGCACGAAGGGAAAGGATCCCTCCTCTCGAGCTAGGAGGCGGAAACGGGGCTCCTCTGGATGTGGGCAGGACTCTCGTGCTTCCTCTCGAGTGGAGACAGGTATGTCGGGGAACTTCTTGAGTTGCAGCAAGGGTGTGAAGAACCGTTTGGAAGTTCCAGAGGTTAGGTGTGATTAGCGTCGAGACGCCTCAGCGGAAATGGACCTCATCTCGCCTGGAGGGGAGAACCTCGTGGATTTTCGCGAGTTGCGACTGGTGCTCTCGACTTACGATCGGGGACTTTAGGGACCCGCTCTTGTGACCTCAGGAAAGGCCAGTCCCCATGCGAGTAGCTCGACAACCTCTCGGGAATTCCTCTTCAACGATGTCGGGGCCTAAGACCTTGTGTGGATTCGGTGCCGGAACCTGAGGATTCCTCTCCAGTGCTGACATGGATCTTGGGGTACTTCTGGAGATCTCCCCAGGGAGACTCAGTCCTCGTCTCGAGTGGGGGCATGCACGTGCGCTTTCCTTCCCGAGTTGTAAGCAGCAGTGTCACCCTTCCCTTTGCGTGGATCAAGGGATCTGTGGCTTTCCCTCGAGGCTTTCCCACGAGGCTTTCCCACGAGGCTTTCCACAGGGCTGTACCACGTGCCACCGGTGGTGTGAGTCGATCCTCGGCTTGAAAGTCGAGGCAGTGCAGGGAAAAGAGGTTTCCCTGGAATGGACTGAGACCTCTTGGGGACTCTTAGGAATCGTGGCACGACCCTGGAGTTCTTCTCGCCTTTCCTGTGGAGAGCGCCTCCTCTTGAGATGCGAGGGGAATGCCGGGAATTCTTTCCCGACCACGCAGGGAAAGGATCTCTCCTCTCGAGCCATGAGGCGGAAACGGAGGCTCCTCTGGATGTGGCGGGACTCTCGTGCTTCCTCTCGAGTGGAGCAGGGTATGTCGGGGAACTTCTTGAATTGCAGCAAGGGTGTGAAGGACCCTTTGGAAGTTCCATAGGTTAGGTGTGATTATCCTCGAGACGCCTCAGCGGAAATTGGCCTCATCTCGCCTGGAAGGGAGAACCTCCTGGATTTTCTCGAGTTGCGGCAGGTGCTCTCGACTTACGATGGGGACCTCAGGGACCCTCTCTGGTGGCCTCAGGAAAGGCCAGTCCCCATGCGAGTTGCTCGGCGGCATCTCGGGATTCCTCTCCCCGTCGATGCCCGGGCCTAAGACCTTGTTTGGCAGTCGGTGCCGGAACCTGAGGATTCCTCTCCAGTGCTGACATGGATCTTGGGGTACTTCTGGAGTCTCCCCAGGGGAGTCAGTCCTCGTCTCGAGTGGGGGCATGCACGTGCGCTTTCCTCCCTAGCTGTAGCAGCAGTGTCACGCTCCCTTCGCGTGGATTAAGGGATCTGTGGCTTTCCCTCGAGGCTTTCACATGAGACTTTCCCACGAGGCTTTCCCACAGGGCTGTCCCACGTTCCACCGTCGTGTGTGAGCGATCCTCGGCTTGAAAGTCGAGGCAGTCAGGGAAAACAGGTTTCCCTGGAATGGACTGAGACATCTGGGGGACTCTGGGAATGGTGGCACGACCCTGGAGTTCCTCTCGCCTTTCCTGTGGAGATCGCCTCCTCTTGAGATGTGCTGGGAACACTGGGAACTCTTTCCCGACACTGAGGGAAAGGATCCTCCTCTCGAGCTAGGAGGCGGAAACGGGGCTCCTCTGAATGTGGGCGGGACTCTCGTGCTTCCTCTCGAGTGGAGACGGGTATGTTGGGGATCTTCATGAGTTGCAGCAAGGGTGTGAAGGACCCTTTGGAAGTTCCAGAGGTTAGGTGTGATTAACATTGAGACACCTCAGCGGAAATGGGTCCTCATCTCGCCTGGAGGGGAGAACCTCCTAGGATTTTCTCGAGTTGCTGGCAGGTGCTCTCGACTTACGACGGGGACCTCAGGGACCCGCTCTGGTGGCCTCAGGAAAGGCCAGTCCCCATGGGAGTTGCCTCAGGGGACTCACGGGATTCCTCTCCCGACGATGCCGGGGCCTAAGACCTTTTGGTGCGAGTTGGTGCCGTAAAGTGAGGAATCCCTCCAGGTGCTGACATGATCTTGAGTATATCTGGAGTCCTCCCCGGGGAGTCAGTGCCTTGTCTCGCAGTTGGGGGCATGCCACGTGCGGCTTTCCTCCGAGCTGCAGCAGCGACTGTCGATGGATCCCTTCGCGTGGATCAAGGATCTGTCGGCTTTCCCTCGAAGGCTTTCCCAAAGAGCTGTCCACGTCCGTGCCACCGTGTGTGAGTGTGATCCTCGTCCTAAAAGTCGAGGCAGTGTATGGGAACAGGCTTTCCTCTGGCAATGGACATGAGACACATCTGGGGACTACTGGAAGGTGGCCGACCCTGGAGGTTCCTCTCGCTTTCGCTGTGGCAGACCGCCTCCTCTTGCAGCATGTGGAGACGGAACGGCCGACATTCTCCCAACCATCGCAGGGAAAATCCCTGCCTCTCGAAGCTACGGTGGCGGGGAAACGGGGAGTCCTCTATGATCGTGGGCGGGACTTCGTGCTTCCTTTCGAGTGAAGACGCGTTATGTTCTGCGAACTTCTTTAGTTTTAGCAACGTGTCTGTGAAGGACCCTTTGGAAGTTCCAGAGGTTGGGTGGTGACTAAGCCTCGAGACTGGCCTCAGCGGAAATGGGCTGATGTGCGCCGTCGTAAAGTTAAGAGCACCTGCCGCAAACTCCGAGAAAATCCAGGAGGTTGCTCGCCTTCCAGGCGAGATGAGGCCGCATTCCGCTGAGGCGTCTGCGAGGCTTAATCACACCAACCTCTGGAACTTCCAAAGGCTCCCTTCAAACCTTGCCTAAAACTAAAGAAGTTCCGGCAGACATAACCGTCTCGCACTCGAAAGGAAGCAGAGAGTCCCGCCCACATGCTAGAGGAACCCCAGTTTCCGCCAGCCTAGCTCGAGAGGAGGATCCTTTCCCTCGGTTGGAAAGAATTCCCCGGCGTTCCCGCTCAGCAATCTCAAGAGGCACGGCGGTCTCGCACAGGAAAGGCGAGAGGAACTCCAGGGTCGTGCCAGCCATGATGCCACTGAGTCACCTGGACGGATGTCCGTCAGTCCATCTCCAGGGAAACCTGTTATCCCCTACGGGCTTCGGACTTTTTCTCAGGCACCGTCCGGATACTTAGCTACACGAGAGTGTGCCCTAGCTGGACAGACTCCGGCTGTGCCTGTTGGGTGGAGCCGAGCTTTTTTGGGAAACGCCTAACGGAGGGAAAGCTACAGATCCCCTTGATCCACGTTCGACAGGGAAAGCGACAGTGCTGCTGCAGTCATCACAGGGAGGCAAAGCGGCACGTGCATCGCACCCACTCGCGATCTGAAGACGACTGACTACCCACTGTGGGAGAAAACTCCAACGCAGATATCGTTATCAAGTACTCCCAACGATCCATGTAAGCACCTGGAGGAAGGAGTCCAAACTTCTCACTTCGAGCGACTCAACAGCGCCTACAAAGGTCGCCGTGTCCCGCCGGCATCCGGAAGGAATCGCGGATAGGATCTCCCAGAGGCGAAACTGCCGAGACCTGGGGATGCGCCTTTTCTACCTGAGGAACCTGTATGAGGTCCCTGAGGTCCCGCTAGTTCGTACGAGAGCAGCCTTGCGGCACTTCAAGTGAGAAATCTCAGGGAGGTTCTCCTGCGTCCAAGGCGAGATTGAGACGCCAGATTGTCCTGCTGAGCCAAGTTGTACCTCATGTGGAATCAGATCAGCACTGAACGTCGATGCTGAACACTTCACATAGGGTGCACTTCACACCCTTGCTGCAAACTCATGAAGATCCCACACATACGCCGTCTTCGTTCCACATTCGAGAGGGAAGTAGAGAAGTCCCGGCCCAGACATTCAGAGGAGCCTCCTCCCGTTTCCGCCTCTCCAGCTCAGAACAGGAGTACCTTTCGGCCTCAGTGAATCGGAAAGAGTCACACAGTGGTCACACACACTCAACAGAAGGCGATCTCACCAGGAAGATGCGCACAGACACTCCGCGGTTCGTGCACCATTCTCCCATCCGAGTCCCCCAAGATGTCTCAGTCCATTCCAGGGAAACCTGTTTCCCTGACTGCCATCGACTTGTCACAAGCCGAGGAATCGTCACACAGCCGACGGCTGGAACGTGGGACAGCCCTGGTGGGAAAGCCCGTCGTGGAAAAGTCTCATGTGAAAGCTCGAGGGAAAGCCAGATCCTTAATCACGGCAAGGGAGCGTGACACTGCTGCTACAGCTAGGGAGCAAAGCGCACAGTGCATGCCCCCCTCGAGACGAGACCTGACATCCCTGGGAGACAAGTACCGCAGGGAAAGTACCACCCAAATCCATGTCAGCACTACGGAGAGGAAATCCCTCAGTGTTTCGCCGGCAGCCGACTGAACACAAGGATCTCAGGCCCGTGGCATTGACGGGACGAAGGAATCCCGCGATGCCGGCCGAGAGCACCGACGCATGGGGACTGGCCTTTCCTGGGCCAGCCAGGAGGTCGCCTGAGGTTCCCCATCGTAAGTCGAGAGGCACCTGCCGGCACTCCGAAAAATCGCAGGAGGTTTCTCTTCCAAGGCGAGAATGAGCAAATTTCCGCTGAGGCGTCTCCGAGGATAATCACACCTCCACCTATGAACTTCGAAAGAGGTCCTTCACACCCTTGGCTTGGCAATTCAGAAGGTTCCCCAGACATACCCTGCTGCCACTCGAGAGGAAGCACCGACGAGTCCCGCACATCCAGAGGAGCCTCGTATTCGGCGCCTCATGGCTCGAGAGGGAAGGAAGATTCGCTTTCCCTGCGTGGTCGGAAGGGAATTCCGGCTTCCCCTCGCATCTCAAGAGGAGGCGCCTCCACCGGAAAGGCGAGAAGAACTCAGGGTCGTGCCACGATTCCTAAAGTCCCCAAGAGGTCTCAGTCCATTCCAGGGAACGCTCTTTTCCCTGCCACTGCCTCGACTTTCAGCCGCGAGGATCGACTTCACACCAACGGTGCGCAAGGTGGGTACAGCCCTGTGGGAACAGCCTCGTGGCAAAGCCTCGGGGAAAGCCTCGAGGGAAAGCACAGATCCCTTGATCCAAGCAAGGGAAGGTGAGACACTGCTCTCAATCGGGAAAAAGCGCACGTGCTGCCATTGAGACGAGAGCTGAGTCTCCTGGGGAGTCTCCAGAAAGGTACCCCAAGATCCATGTCAGGCACTGGAGAGGAATCCCTCAGGTTTCCGCGCAGCCGAATCCACACAAAAGGTGCTAGGCCGACATCGTTGAAAGAAGGAATTCCGAGAGGTTGTCGAGCTACTCGCAATGGGGACTGGCCCTTTCCGAGGTCACAGAGCGGGTCCCTAAAGTCCCATCGTAAGTCGAGAGCAAGCCAGTCGGCAACTGGGCGAAAATCCACG
>NW_017192643.1:0-10180 GCF_001704415.2 Capra hircus
GTCGATGCCGGGCCTAAGACATTGTGTGGAGTCGGTTCCGTAACCTGAGATTCCTCTCCAGTGCTGAAAAGGATCTTGGGGAACTTCTGGACTCTCCCCAGTGGAGTCAGTCCTCGTCTCGAGTGGGGGCATACAAGTGCGCTTTACTCTCGAGCTGTAGCAGCATTGTAACGCTTCCCTTCGCGTGGATCAAGGGATCTGTGGCTTTCCCTCGAGGCTTTCCCACGAGGCTTTCCCACGAGGCTTTCCCACAGGGCTGTCCACGTGGCAACGTGGTGTGAGTCGATCCTCTGCTTGAAAGTCGAAACAGTGCAGGAAAACAGGTTTCCCTGGAATGGACTGAGATATCTGGAGGACTCTGGGAATGGTGGCACAACCCTGGAGTTCCTCACGCCTTTCCTGTGGAGAGTGCCTCCTCTTGAGATGCGACAGGAACGCCGAGAATTCTTTCCCGACCACGCAGGGAAAGGAACCCGTCTCTCGAGCAAGGAGGCCGAAACGGGTCTCCTCTGGATGTGGGCGGGACTCTCGTGCTTCATCCTGAGTGGAGTCGGGTATGCCGGGGAACTTCTTGAGTTGTAGCAAGGGTGTGAAGGACCCTTTGGAAGTTCCAGAAGTTAGGTGTGATTAGCCTCTAGACGCCTCAGCGGAAATGGGCCTCATCTCCCCTGGAGGGGAGAACCTCCTGGATTTTCTCGAGTTGTGGCAGGTGCTCTCACTTACGACGGGGACCTCAGGGACCTGCTCTGGTGGCCTCAGGAAAGGCCAATCCCCATGCGAGTTGCTCAGGGGCCTCTCGGGATTCCTCTCCCGTCGATGCCGGGCTTAAGACCATGTGTGGAATCGGTGTCGGAACCTGAGGATTACTCTCCAGTGCTGACATGGATCTTGGGGAACTTCTGGAGCCTACCCAGGGGACTCAGTCCTCGTCTCGAGTTGGCGCATCCACGTGAGATTTGCTCCCGAGCTGAAGCAGCAGTGTCACGCTTCCCTTCGCGTGGATCAAGGGATCTGTGGCTTTCCCCGAGGCTTTCCCACGAGGCTTTCCCACGAGGCTTTCCCACAGGGCTGTCCCACGTGCCACCGTGGTGTGAGTCGATTCTCGGCTTGAAAGTCGAGGCAGTGCAGGGAAAACAGGTTTCCCTGGAATGGACTGAGACATCTGGGGGACTCTGGGAATGGTGGCACAACCCAGGAGTTCCTCTCGCCTTTCCTGTGGAGAGCGCCTCCTCTTGAGATGCGACGGGAACCCCGGGAATTCTTTCCCGACCACGCAGGGAAAGGATCCCTCCTCTCGAGCTAGGAGGCGGAAACGGGACTCCTCTGGATGTGGGCGGGACTCTCGTGCTTCCTCTCGAGTGGAGACGGATATGTCGGGGAACTTCTTGAGTTGCAGCAAGGGTGTGAAGGACCCTTTGGAAGTTCCAGAGGTTAGGTGTGATTAGCCTCGAGACCCCTCAGCGGAAATGGGGCCTCATCTCGCCTGGAGGGGAGAACCTCCTGGATTTTCTCGAGTTGTGGCAGGTGCTCTCGAGTTATGACGGGGACATCAGGGACCCTCTCTGGTGGCCTCAGAGAAAGGCCAGACGCCATGCGAGTTGCTCGGGGGCCTCTCGGGATTCCTCTCCCGTAGATGCAGTCGCCTAAGACCTTGTGTGGAGTCGGTGCCGGAACCTGAGGATTCCTCTCCAGTGCTTACATGGATCTTGGGGTACTTCTGGAGGTCTCCCAGGTGAGTCAGTCCTCATATCTATTGGGGGCATGCATGTGCAATTTCCTCCAGAGCTGTAGCAGCAGTGTCACTCTTCCCTTCGCGTGGATCCAGGAATCTGTGGCTTTCCTTGGAGGCTTTCCCACGAGGCTTTCCCACGAGGCTTTCCCACGACGTTTTCCCACTGGGGCTGTCCCACGTACCACCGTGGTGTGAGTCGATCCTCGGCTTGAAAGTCGAGGCAGTGCTGGGAAAACTGGTTTCCCTGTTATGGACTGAGCATCTGGGGGACTCTGGGATAGTGGCACGACCCAGGAGTTCCTCCTCGCCTTTCCTGTGGTGAGCGCCTCCACTTGAGATGCGACGGGATCGCCGGGAATTCTTTCTCGACCACACAGGAAAAGAATCCCTCCTCTGGAACTATGAAGCGGAAACGGGGCTCCTCTGGATGTGGGTGGGACTCTCGTGCTTCCTCTCGATTGGAAACGGGTATGTCGAGGAACTTCTTGTGTTGCAGCAAGGGTGTTAAGGACCCTTTGGAAGTTCCAGAGGTTAGGTGTGATTAGCATCGAGACGCCTCAGGGGAAATGGGCCTCATCTCCCCTGAAGGGGAGAACCTCCTGGATTTTCTCGAGTTGCGGCAGGTACTGTGGACTTAAGACGGGGACCTCAGGGACCGCCCCTGGTGGCCTCAGGAAATGCCAGTCCCCATGCGAATTGCTCGGGGGCCTCTCGGCATTCCTCTCCCGTCGATGCCGGGGCCCTAAGACCTTGTGTGTAGTCGATGCCGGAACCTGAGGATTCCTCTCCAGCCCTGACATGGATCTTGGGTACTTCTGGAGTCTCCCCAGGGAAGTCAGTCCGCGTCTCGAGTCGGGGCATGCACGGTGCGCTTTCCTCCCGAGCTGTAGCAGCAGTGTCGCGCTTCCCTTTGCGTGGATCAACGGATCTGTAGCTTTCCCTCGAGGCTTTCCCAGGAGGCTTTCCCACGAGGCTTTCCCACAGGGCTGTCCCACGTGCCACCGTGGTGTGAGTCGATCCTTGGGTTGAAAGTCGAGGCAGTGCAGGGAAAACAGGTTTTCCCTGGAATGGACTGAGACATCTGGGGGACTCTGGGAATGGTGGCACGACCCTGGGAGTTCCTCTCGCCTTTCCTGTGGAGAGCGCCTGCCGGAAGCCTTTGTGAGGAATCCCGCCCGTGACAAGGTCATGAGGAAGGAAGCTGACATACGCAAGGCGTGCTCAGACTTCAGGGGCCCTCTGGAAATTCCTAAGCATGTACCCCAACAAAAATCTGCCCGGCTTTTGTGCTCTGCTTTTCCACTCTTCTGACATTTTCTGGAAAAAGTCAATTCAGGGCTTTAGTCTTCTGCATTTGAAAGAGTGTTTCAATCCAAAAAACCCCTCCGATGGCTTTCTAGCCTGCCTGCAGGACTCTGCAAGTGTGTTTGTTTGAGGCCTCCTGACCGCAGGAGGCACAGGAAGCTTAAAACATCCTAGGAATGTAGGGGCTTCCGAGGAGTGCAAAATCTTTAGAATAGGACTGATTATAAGTTTCATTTGTTGAGTCAATGTTTGCTGCCAAATTTTCATATCCTTTATTTTTAGATATAGTTGGTATATAGAAAAACAAGTAGTAGACCTAGTATTAGCAACATTAGATCCTCGAGTTAAGTACCTTCTTTGTTATATCCCACTGCACCTTTGTTCTATCGCACTGCACCTTTGTTCTATAGAGATGTAACTTTAATGCTTTAAGGAGATGCAGATTAAAAAAAACACTTCAGGGGAAACAAAAATTAACATTCATTAAGGAAGAGAGCTAAAAAGTGTTAACAAGCCTCTTGCCAGAAGATAATGTAAATCACCAGAGACCTTTTGTATACAAAATGATGTATAGAAAGAGTCTGGCGCTGCGAACGCTGACATAATTCCTGTGTTACCCATTGATCTCCATGTTTTTAATCAAAAGTATAAAAGGCCTTCTGAACAATAAAGGATTGGACCAGTTTCTCGAACTAGTCTCTCGGCCTAGTTTCTTGGGACTCTGGATCCCCCCATGTCTCTCTCTCTCTCTTCTTCTCTCCCCCTTCCCTCTCTCTGCTCTTTACTTTAACTTCAGGCTGAATCTCCATCTGGGGCGCGGAGGCTCGCCAGGTCTAGCTTACTTGCCCGGCTGCTAAGACCCGCACGAAAGGGAGGCTTAAGGCGAGGCACCCTTAGATATTCAAGCGGGGCGCCGGTGGCCAAACGTAGATGGTGCAAATTCCTTGTCTGGAATTTTAATGGCCTTCCGTGAAAACCAAGCTATTCAGCCCTCTTCCTCCACTTAATCTTCTTATTACACTATAGTTTCTTAACCTAATCTTACATTAATAAACAAACAAGTCTTTCCCACGCCAACGCCGTCCACCCTTTCGAATTCCCTGGATCCACCGGGGCTGGACCCTGGCAAGCGCCTCCACTTGAGATGCGACGGGAACGCGGGGAATTCTTTCCCCACCACGCAGGAAAAGGATCCCTCCTCTCGAGCTAGGAGGCGGAAACGGGGCTCCTCTGGATGTGGGCGGGACTCTCGTGCTTCCTCTCGAGTGGAGACGGGTATGTCAGAGAACTTCTTGAGTTGCAGCAAGGGTGTGAAGGACCCTTTGGAAGTTCCAGATGTTAGATGTGATTAGCCTCGAGACGCCTCAGCGGAAATGGGCCTCATTTCGGCCTGGAGGGGAGAACCTCCTGGATTTTCTCGAGTTGCGGCAGGTGCTCTCGACTTACGACGGGGACTCAGGGACCCGCTCTGGTGGCCTCAGGAAAGTCCAGTCCCCATGCGAGTTGCTCGGGGCCTCTCGGGATTCCTCTCCCATCGATGCCGGGGCCCTAGATCTTGTGTGGAATCGGTGCCGTAACCTGAGCATTCCTCTCCAGTGCTGACATGGATCTTGGGGTACTTCTGGAGTCTGCCCAAGGGAGTCAGTCCTCGTCTCGAGAGGGGGCATGCACGTGCGCTTTCCTCCCGAGCTGTAGCAGCAGTGTCGCGCTTCCCTTCCCTGTGGATAAAGGATCTGTGGCTTTCCCTCGAGGCTTTCCCACAGGGCTGTCCCACGTGCCACCATGGTGTGAGTCGATCCTCGGCTTGAAAGTCGAAACAGTGCAGGGAAAACAGGTTTCCCTGGAATGGACTGAGACATCTGGAGGACTCTGGGAATGGTGGCACGACCCTGGAGTTCCTCTCACCTTTCCTGTGGAGAGTGCCTCCTCTTTAAGATGCGACAGGAACGCCGGGAATTCTTTCCCGAAAACGCAGGGAAAGGAACCCGTCTCTCGAGCAAGGGAGGCGGAAAGGGGCTCCTCTGGATGTGGGCGGGACTCTCGTGCTTCCTCTCGAGTGGAGACGGGTATGTCGGGGAACTTTTAGAGTTGCAGCAAGGGTGTGAAGGACCCGTTGGAAGTTCCAGAAGTTAGGTGTGATTAGCCTCGAGACGCCTCAGCGGAAATGGGCCTCATCTCGCCTGGAGGGGAGAACCTCCTGGATTTTCTCGAGTTGTGGCAGGTGCTCTCGACTTACGACGGGGACCTCAGGGACCTGCTCTGGTGGCCTCAGGAAAGGCCAATCCCCATGCGAGTTGCTCAGGGGCCTCTCGGATCCTCTCCCGTCGATGCTGGGGCTTAAGACCATGTGTGGAGTCGGTGTCGAAACTGTGGGATTCCTCTCCAGTGCTGACATGGATCTTGGGTACTTCTGGAGTCTCCCCAGGGGACTCAGTCCTCGTCTCGAGTGGGGGCATCCAAGTGCCGCTTTCCTCCCGAGCTGTAGCAGCAGTGTCACACTTTCCTTCGCATGGATCAAGGGATCTGTGGCTTTCCTTCGAGGCTTTCCCACGAGGATTTCCCACGAGGCTTTCCCACAGGGCTGTCCACGTACCACCGTGGTGTGAGTCGATCCTCGGCTTGAATGTCGAGGCAGTGCTGGGAAAACTGAGTTTCCCTGTTATGGACTGAGCATCTGGGGACTCTGGAATAGTGGCACGACCAGGAGTTCCTCTCGCCTTTCTGTGGTGAGCGCCTCCACTTGAGATGCGACGGATCGCCGGGAATTCTTTCTCGACCTCACAGGAAATGAATCCCTCCTCTGGAACTATGAAGCGGAAACGGGGCTCCTCTGGATGTGGGTGGGACTCTCGTGCTTCCTCTCGATTGGAAACGGGTATGTCGAGGAACTTCTTGTGTTGCAGCAAGGGTGTTAAGGACCCTTTGGAAGTTCCAGAGGTTAGGTGTGATTAGCATCGAGACGCCTCAGGGGAAATGGGCCTCATCTCGCCTGAAGGGGAGAACCTCCTGGATTTTCTCGAGTTGTGGCAGGTACTGTGGACTTAAGACGGGGACCTCAGGGACCGCCCTGGTGGCCTCAGGAAATGCCAGTCCCCATGGCGAATTGCTCGGGGGCCTCTCGGGATTCCTCTCCCGTCGATGCCGGGGCCTAAGACCTTGTGTGTAGTCGATGCCGGATCCTGAGGATTCCTCTCCAGCCCTGACATGGATCTTGGGGTACTTCTGAAGTCTCCCCAGGGAAGTCAGTCCTCTGTCTCGAGTGGGGGCATGCTCGTGCGATTTCCTCCCGAGCTGGAGCAGCTGTGTCGCGCTTCCCTTCGTGTGGATCAAGGGATCTGTGGCTTTCCCTCGAGGCTTTCCTAGCGAGGCTTTCCCACGAGGCTTTCCCACAGGGCTGTCCCACGTGCCACCGTGGTTTGAGTCGATCCTCGGCTTGAAAGTCGAGGCAGTGCAGGGAAAACAGGTTTCCCTGGAATGGACTGAGACATGTGGGGGATTTCTGGGAATGGTGGCACGACCCTGGAGTTCCTCTCGCCTTTCCTGTGGAGAGCGCCTCCTCTTGAAATGCGCCGGGAACGCCGGGAATTCTTTCCCGACCAACGCAGGGAAAGGATCCCTCCTCTGGATCTATCAGGCAGAAACGGGGCTCTCTGGATGTGGGCGGGACTCTCGTGCTTCCTCTCGAGTGGAGTCAGGTATGTTGGGGAACTTCTTGATTTGCAACAAGGGTGTGAAGGACCCTTTGGAAGTTCCAGAGTTTAGGTGTGATTAGCCTCGAGACGCCTCAGCGGAAATGGGCCTCATCTCGCCTGGAGGGGAGAACCTCCTGGATTTTCTCGGAGTTGCGGCAGGTTGCTCTCGACTTGAGACGTTGTCCTCAGGGACCCGCTCTGGAGGCCTCTGGAAATGCAGTCCCCATGGGAGTTTGCTCGGGGACCTCTCGGGATCCCTCTCCGTCGATGCGGGGCCTAAGACATTGTGTGGAGTCGGTTCCGAACCTGAGGATTCCTCTCCAGTGCTGAAAAGGATCTTGGGGAACTTCTGGACTCTCCCCAGTGGAGTCAGTCCTCGTCTCGAGTGGGGGCATACAAGTGCGATTTACTCTCGAGCTGTAGCAGCATTGTAACGCTTCCCTTCGCGTGGATCAAGGGATCTGTGGCTTTCCCTCGAGGCTTTCCCACGAGGCTTTCCCACGAGGCTTTCCCACAGGGCTGTCCCACGTGGCAACGTGGTGTGAGTCGATCCTCTGCTTGAAAGTCGAAACAGTGCAGGGAAAACAGGTTTCCCTGGAATGGACTGAGATATCTGGAGGACTCTGGGAATGGTGGCACAACCCTGGAGTTCCTCACGCCTTTCCTGTGGAGAGTGCCTCCTCTTGAGATGCGACAGGAACGCCGGGAATTCTTTCCCGACCACGCAGGGAAAGGAACCCGTCTCTCGAGCAAGGAGGCCGAAACGGGTCTCCTCTGGATGTGGGCGGGACTCTCGTTCTTCATCCTGAGTGGAGTCGGGTATGCCGGGAACTTCTTGAGTTGTAGCAAGGGTGTGAAGGACCCTTTGGAAGTTCCAGAAGTTAGGTGTGATTAGCCTCTAGACGCCTCAGCGGAAATGGGCCTCTCTCCCTGGAGGGGAGAACCTCCTGGATTTTCTCGAGTTGTGGCAGGTGCTCTCAACTTACGACGGGGACCTCAGGGACCTGCTCTGGTGGCCTCAGGAAAGGCCAATCCCATGCGAGTTGCTCAGGGGCCTCTCGGGATTCCTCTCCCGTCGATGCCGGGGCTTAAGACCATGTGTGGAATCGGTGTCGGAACCTGAGGATTACTCTCCAGTGCTGACATGGATCTTGGGGAACTTCTGGAGCCTACCCAGGGGACTCAGTCCTCGTCTCGAGTTGGCGCATCCACGTGAGATTTGCTCCCGAGCTGAAGCAGCAGTGTCACGCTTCCCTTCGCGTGGATCAAGGGATCTGTGGCTTTCCCCCGAGGCTTTCCCACGAGGCTTTCCCACGAGGCTTTCCCACAGGGCTGTCCCACGTGCCACCGTGGTGTGAGTCGATTCTCGGCTTGAAAGTCGAGGCAGTGCAGGGAAAACAGGTTTCCCTGGAATGGACTGACATCTGGGGGACTCTGGGAATGGTGGCACAACCCAGGAGTTCCTCTCGCCTTTCCTGTGGAGAGCGCCTCCTCTTGAGATGCGACGGGAACCCGGAATTCTTTCCCGACCACGCAGGGAAAGGATCCCTCCTCTCGAGCTAGGAGGCGGAAACGGGACTCCTCTGGATGTGGGCGGGACTCTCGTGCTTCCTCTCGAGTGGAGACGGATATGTCGGGGAACTTCTTGAGTTGCAGCAAGGGTGTGAAGACCCTTTGGAAGTTCCAGAGGTTAGGTGTGATTAGCCTCGAGACCCCCTCAGCGGAAATGGGCCTCATCTCGCCTGGAGGGGAGAACCTCCTGGATTTTCTCGAGTTGTGGCAGGTGCTCTCGAGTTATGACGGGGACATCAGGGACCCTCTCTGGTGGCCTCAGGAAAGGCCAGACGCCATGCGAGTTGCTCGGGGCCTCTCGGGATTCCTCTCCGTAGATGCAGTCGCCTAAGACCTTGTGTGGAGTCGGTGCCGGAACCTGAGGATTCCTCTCCAGTGCTTACATGGATCTTGGGTACTTCTGGAGTCTCCCAGGTGAGTCAGTCCTCATATCTATTGGGGGCATGCATGTGCAATTTCCTCCAGAGCTGTAGCAGCAGTGTCACTCTTCCCTTCGCGTGGATCAGGAATCTGTGGCTTTCTTTTCCAGAGGCTTTCCCACGAGGCTTTCCCACGACGTTTTCCCACTGGGCTGTCCCACGTACCACCGTGGTGTGAGTCGATCCTCGGCTTGAAAGTCGAGGCAGTGCTGGGAAAACTGGTTTCCCTGTTATGGACTGAGCATCTGGGGGACTCTGGGAATAGTGGCACGACCCAGGAGTTCCTCTCGCCTTTCCTGTGGTGAGCGCCTCCACTTGAGATGCGACGGGATCGCCGGGGAATTCTTTCTCGACCACACAGGAAAAGAATCCCTCCTCTGGAACTATGAAGCGGAAACGGGGCTCCTCTGGATGTGGGTGGGACTCTCGTGCTTCCTCTCGATTGGAAACGGGTATGTCGAGGAACTTCTTGTGTTGCAGCAAGGGTGTTAAGGACCCTTTGGAAGTTCCAGAGGTTAGGTGTGATTAGCATCGAGACGCCTCAGGGGAAATGGGCCTCATCTCCCCTGAAGGGGAGAACCTCCTGGATTTTCTCGAGTTGCGGCAGGTACTGTGGACTTAAGACGGGGACCTCAGGGACCGCCCTGGTGGCCTCAGGAAATGCCAGTCCCCATGCGAATTGCTCGGGGCCCTCTCGGATTCCTCTCCCGTCGATGCCGGGGCCTAAGACCTTGTGTGTAGTCGATGCCGGAACCTGAGGATTCCTCTCCAGCCCTGACATGGATCTTGGGGTACTTCTGGAGTCTCCCAGGGAAGTCAGTCCGCGTCTCGAGTCGGGGCATGCACGTGCGCTTTCCTCCCGAGCTGTAGCAGCAGTGTCGCGCTTCCCTTTGCGTGGATCAACGGATCTGTAGCTTTCCCTCGAGGCTTTCCCAGGAGGCTTTCCCACGAGGCTTTCCCACAGGGCTGTCCCACGTGCCACCGTGGTGTGAGTCGATCCTTGGGTTGAAAGTCGAGGCAGTGCAGGGAAAACAGGTTTCCCTGGAATGGACTGAGACATCTGGGGGACTCTGGGAATGGTGGCACGACCCTGGAGTTCCTCTCGCCTTTCCTGTGGAGAGCGCCTGCCGGAAGCCTTTGTGAGGAATCCGCCCGTGACAAGGTCATGAGGAAGGAAGCTGACATACGCAAGGCGTGCTCAGACTTCAGGGGCCCCTCTGGAAATTCCTAAGCATGTACCCCCAACAAATCTGCCGGCTTTTGTGCTCTGCTTTTCCACTCTTCTGACATTTTCTGGAAAAAAGTCAATTCAGGGCTTTAGTCTTCTGCATTTGAAAGAGTGTTTCAATCCAAAAAACCCCTCCGATGGCTTTCTAGCCTGCCTGCAGGACTCTGCAAGTGTGTTTGTGTTGAGCCTCCTGACCGCAGGAGGCACAGGAAGCTTAAAACATCCTAGGAAT
>NW_017192644.1:0-10179 GCF_001704415.2 Capra hircus
CCACACTCATCCACACACTCACTCACACACACACACTCACACCACCCACCAACCCACACCCACACACACACACACACCCCAACACACACACATCGCCATCATCTGTTCTGGCCGGCCTCTACCTCCCACTCCTGCCGCAGTCTGACCTCTGAGGCCACCCCCTTCTGTGCACTCAGTGGCAGCCCTAAAGGACATCCTCCTATAATGAGTCCAAATGCCCATGGGCCACCCTGTCGAGTGAGCTACTGCACGCCAGGGCCCCGGCCTGGTCAGTGTGGGCGGCGCCATCTTTGTTTTCCGGCCAACGATTTGAGCACCTTATTGCTTTTTGCCTTGTGTTTCACAATCACACTCTCATAAATCCTGTACTGCTAACCCTAGTGCTAAGAAGAGTGTGGAGATGAGAGAAAGCACTGGTGTGTGTGGAGAGTGGCGAGCTGTTCCACAGGGGGGCTCAACGGGGAATGAAGGAACACGCGCAACGGCTGGACTGTAACGCTGAGGCGGTGTCGACAGGGCTGCCCCCTTCAATTCTGCAGTTGCGCTCACGGTTACGGTTTATTATGGCAAGAGGATAATCAGCAAAGGTAAAAGAATTGCAGGACAGAGTCCAGGGGAGGCCGTGAGCAGGCTTCCCGTGGTCTTTTTCCCAGCGGAACGGTTCTAGGTTCTCCCGATAACGATGTGTGATGACGCACATGACGTGGTCTCAGCCAGGGGAGGCCGCCCAGGCCTGGCCTTCCGGGTGTGTTGCTGGGGGTCAGTCGCATAAGGATGGACTGTCCGTGTGGCTGACCTTAGTTGTTCAGTCTTTAGCCCCTCTAGAGGTCAAACAGGTACAGTACCGCCCAAGACCCCTTTCATGATCCACACTGTCGGCATTAACAATCTGGTGTGGCCCACGGCCCCCATGGAACTCTTATCAGGCCGGAAATACCCTGACCTTCAAGGTTATCTCCCTGGAGCTGGTCGAGATCAGCCCTTTCCATGGAAAGTGGAGGGTACGACCATCTCAGTCCTGCTGGGTTGTCACTCAAGATCCAGCACACGGAAACCCGGACAGCTCCATGTAAAAGAATGAAACTAGAACATTCTCTAACACCACACACAGAAATAAACGCAAAATGGATTGATGATCTAAACGTGAGACCGGATACTATAAAACTCTTATTAGAGGGAAGCACAGGCAGAACACTCTGACATAAATCACAGCAGTATCTTTTTTGGATTCACCTCCTAGAGGAATGAAAGTAAAAAAAAAACAAATGGGACCTAATTAAACTTAAAAGCTTTTGCACAGCAATGGAAACCATAAACAAAATGAAACACAAGCCACAGAACGGGCGAAAATATCTGCAAAACTTTACAATCAACGGGGGATCGATTTCCAAAATATACAGGCGGCTCATGCAGCTCTACGTCAAAAAACAAACAACCCAATCGGAAAATGGGCATAAGATCTAAATAGACATTTCTCCAAAGAAGACACACAGATAAGCCAAAAGGCACATGAAAAGATGGTCGACGTCGCTAATTATCAGAGAAATGCAAACTAAGGCCACAGCGAGGTCTCACCCCACACTGGTCAGAATGGCCACCGTCTAAACGTCTAGAAACAGCAAATGCTGGAGGGGGCGTGGAGCAAAGGGACCCTCCAGCACTGAGGGTGGGAATGCAAATTGGTATAGCCACTATGGAGAACACGCTGGAAGTCCCTTAAAAACTAAAAATAGAGCTACCATGTGACCCAGCCATCACTCCTGGGCATATATTTGGAAAAAAACTATAATTCAAAAGGGTACATGCAAGTCCAGTATTCACAGCAGCACTGTGCCAATAGCCAGAACAGGGGGGACGCCTAAATGCCCATCGACAGGAGACTGGACAAAGAAGATGCTTATATACACACACAAAGGCAATGGAAAGTTACTCAGCCACAAAAAATGATGAAATGATGCCATTTGCAGCAACAGCGATGGACCTGGAGGCTATCACACTAAGTGAAGTGAGTCAGACAGAGAAAGACATTTACGACCTCACTCGTGTGGAATCTAATTTTAAAAAATGATACAAGTGAACTTAAGCACAGACTCACAAATTTCAAAAACAAACTTATTATCACCAAAGGGGAAGTGCTGGTGGGAGGAGTAAGTTAGGAGCTTGGGATTAACACACAGACACTAACAGACAGAAAATAAACAACCAACAGGGGCTTACTGGGGTAGAACAGGGAGCTCTTTCTCGATATTCCGCGGTGACCGCACGTGGAGTGGATGTGTGTATCGCTGAATCACTTTGCCACACACCGGAAACTAGCACAGCATTGTCAATCAACTATATTCCAATACAGTTTCCAAAAAAGCACAGTCCTTGATTCCAATTTTGGATTTAAGATGCCCTTTTGAAAGAAGGCATGGGGATTTTAGATCAACAGAGGGGAAACTATTTTTGCTCAGTGTCTTTTTTTTTTTTAACCTCTTCGCCAATTGTGGAGTTTGCTTCCTTCAGTTTAAAGTGAAGACTTTTCAATAGAAGTGTAAATAATCATTGCTTCCTCTCTATTCCTCTGACTCTGAACGGATATCAGGGGGTGATTTTGTGGCGAGGCCTCAGCTGACTGCAGAGGCGGCTGCTCCCTTCTGGAGCTGCTATACGTCGGTGAGCACCGCGGCGCGAGGTGACCACCTCAGCAGACATGGTGACTGTTCCCTAAAAGGCAGTGGGAGAGGGTTTTACCTCCCTTCACCTTTTCATCTTGGCTCAGTGGACAAAGCTAGGAGAAGTGGGATACATTTAACACAGAATGGAGAAAACAAGATATTTCTTTATCCACACCCAGTGATGCAGATAAGCTTGCTCTCTCTCAAAAACAGACCTGACGTACAGCTTATTTCTGTGATGGGAATACTCTCATCACCGTCAATTTCAAGTTACTGATGGTTTGGCGACCAGCTCACAGAATTCCTGAGCAGGTAGCAAGTGTTCCAGAGCAAGAGATGACGCATTCATAACATCCCACAGTACCTCTGTCTCCACGTTTACCCCCGTCTGCCTGCCTCTATTTAGTCACTCAGCTGTGCCCAGCTCTCCTGCGACCCCATGGAGCAGCCCACCAGGCTACTCTGCCCATGGGATTTCCCAGGCAAATACTGGAATGGTCATCTCTCTGTCTTTCACTTGTCATCCATCTTTATCCATCATTCATCCACCTATCCCTATCTCCATTCTATCTACCTATTAGCCATCACCCATCTGCATCTGCCGGTCTATCTTCATCATCTGTGGATCTGTCTAGAAAGACAGAAGAGTCTCAGAAACCCCAGGTACTCCAGTTCCCAGCTGTTTGAGTCTTTCCAACCCAGACATGTGAAGAGGACCTTTGGGATGACCCCAGCTCCAGCTGGAAACATTAAATTACTGAACAATCAGTGTGGCAAGTGTCACCAAAGCTGCATTCATGAAATGCCACCAGGAGCTCAGAGGAGGACATCACGAGGGGCTTCCTGGAGAAGGGGCACATCACGTGAGAGGAAAGGACCCACCTGGTCACGCTCTCTGCCTGAGTGCTTGGTGCGTGAGATTTGCCAGTGAACAGGGATGGAGTTAATCTCATGTCATAAAGAGATTGCGCCCTGATGCGTTGAAGGACTTTTTGAAATATCAAGAAACATAAAGAAAAATGTAACCAGTACAATGTCCTATTTGTCAGAATACAGAATGTAAACCATTAAAATGTTGTCATTTTTATTTCAGATCACTATTTTTTAATATTTAAAGGAGCTAGAATAATGTAATAAGATGAAGTACCCTTTACATCCATCCCCAGCTTCAAGCTCCTCTCTCTCTCCCCAGGAGCAATATTATCATAAATTTCAGATGCATTTGTCTACTCTATTTAAAATGATTTTTCATCATGTTTCAATGAATATATATCTCTGTATCATATCACTGGTAGCATTTTATGCATTTAAAACTTCTACAGAAGTTCTCTGTTATGCTTCACATAACAGCCTAAAGCTGGATTTTTTTCTTCCACATTATGCTTTCCAAGATACAGCCATCCTATACATGTATTAGCGTATTAGTTTTTAAGAAAGCTGTAGTGCCTTCTCCCGCTCCGTGACTGTTTCATGATTTATTTATACGTTTTTCCGACTGATGGACATTAACGTTGCGTCCACTTTCTGGCTCTTCCCAACAACGGTGCAAGAAGCTCTGCTTACACATCTCCAGGTAGAAAACTGCACACATTTTTGGACTGCCGACTACAGCATCCCACCAAGTAATACCGCTACCGCCACAGCGGCTGAACCAGTTTCCACACCCACCAGCACTTAACGCGTCTTCATTTTAAACCCTCGGTATCGGCTGGCTTAGCGCTCTGCTCCTGAGACGTGTGAAGCGGCATCTCGTTGCCGGAGCGGGTTTGGGTTACTCAGGAGAGCTGATCACACGCATCTCTTCCGAGTCTGGGTTCGGTGACGTCACGACGTTAGCTTGAAGTGAGCCAGGGCGGGAGTATTTACACCATAGAAAGTGGCGGCGAACGTGAGGACTCAGGATTGCCCCCGCTCCCCCTGGAGAGCAGGCGTTAAACACTGACAGACACGTCACTGCTTACATGAGCCTACGGTCCACCTAATTAACACCGTCTTAGCTGTTCCAGGATGAAGCAGGCACCAGGCGAGAGGTTTTCCTGGAAGCAAAAAAAAAAAAAAAAAGAAGCGCATGTCAACGGTTTCTTGATTGAGAGGGCGTGCAAATATATATTTAAATACAGGAATACATTCTATTTGTATGGTTTTTGGCAAAATGTCTATTCAACTCTTTTATTTATCTTCAGTTGGGTTATAGCAGGTCCTTATACAGTCTAGATACAAGTTACTAGATGTTTGATTTGCAAATCTCTCCTCTTAGTCTGTGGCTTGCCTCTTTTTCTTCTTAATGGTGTCTTTCAAAGTGCAAAAGGTTTTAATCTTGATGAAGCCTAACTTACCACCTTTTTGTTTTAAAAAAGGATTGTGATTTTTGCTGTTACATCCAAAGTCAGACACACACTGAAGAGTGTTTTTCTTTGGCTGTTTCTAGGATCTCACTCTTACATTTAAGTCTCTGATCCATTTTGGGTTAAAGTTTGCATACAGTGTGAGGCAAGGATTAACATTTCTTCCCCGTATGGATGTTCAGTTGTTCTGGCACCAGTCATTGAAAAGGCAGTCTCTCCCTCTGGCACCTTTGCAGTGAAATAACGGACTATGCACATGGGAGCCTATTTCTGAATTCATGTCTTCTTTCTGTCTATATGCGTATCTTTTCAATGGGCTTTTAAATATTCCTGGAGATCAGTTCCATCGCTCAGTTGTGTCTGACTCTTCGTGACCCCATGGACTGCCGCACGCCAGGCTTTCCTGTCCATTACCAACTCCCGGAGCTTGCTCAAACTCACGTCCATTGAGGTGGTGATGCCATCCAACCATCTCATCCTCTGTTGTCCCCTTCTCCTCCCGCCTTCAATCTTTCCCAGGAAAGATTTTCCAATGAGTCTTTTCCAATGAGTCAGCTCTTCGCATCAGATGGCCAAAGGGGAGATAGCACTTAAAAAAAAAAAATGTATTCTGCGGCTGCTCACTACAGAGCCTCCTCTTCTTGGGAATCTGGTCTGAGCCCATCTAAGGCTCAGGTCGGGTGAGGTGCACAGCAGTGTCCAGGGATGCCCTCTGAGCGTCTCTCAGTTATTCTCCCCCTGCCCCCGCCCGTTTCCCAGGCCTCGTGCACACACAGGAACTTCTGTTTGAGAGTGCGTTCCTGCCCCCCTGGACAGTTTACTAGGAATCTTAGGCCTGGGCCCGGCCAGGAACCCATTCATCATCTTTCCGTGGAGCCCTCCTGAGCCCCTGGTGGCCCCGAAGGATGCCCCCAAATTGCAGGGACACCAGCCTAAGACCCTCTGCTCTGTTCATGATGGAGGAAGGAGATTCTCCACCAAGTCGCAAGGTGTGTGTTTACACGCACCATAATCCCATTAAAAGTTATTTTCTGTTGTGTTGGCGGCATGTGGGATCTTAGTTCACCGGCAGGGATCGAGCCTGTGCCCCTGCAGTGGAAGTGCAGAGCTCCCACCGATCTGTGCCCCTTGTGGTAGAGTTCCCACCAGTGGGCCTGCAGGGAAGTCCCTATAATCCCATTTTAATGACATTCTGTCTCCAAATGGTTGAGTCTTCACTCTCAGCCCCAGTGGCTCAGTTACCCTCATACCTTCCGGCACCCTGCCACACACAGCCCATGTCTACTGGGGAGACACGTGTAGACAGGCAAACACACGGCCAACACATTATGGAGAGGGCGGCTGTAGAGATCCAGGCTCGACGAAGAGGGGGCCCAGAGAGACACCTGCAACCTCGGAACAGGCGGTGGGTAGTGGGATGGGGGAGGACTCAGGCAGCTGATGTCATTGTTCAGTTGATAACTCGTGTCTGACTCGTGGCCACCCCACGGACTGCAGCACGCCGGGCTTCCCTTTCCTCCACCACCTCCCAGAGTTTGCTCAAACTCACGTCCAGCGAGTCGATGATGCCATCCAACCATCTCATGGCATTTGAGTGGGTTCGGTCAAAGACGGGCTATAGCAGGGAAAGAACCCCAGGGAGGGGAAACAGAATTGGCAGACCTCCCCAGGTGTAGACGGGCAGAGTATCACCAGTGGGTTAGGAATTCGGGTCAACTTGCAAAGCCCAAAGTGGGAGCTGAGGGAGGCTGAGGCCAGAGGGCTTGCATCCACTCTGTGACTTCGCCCCACTTAAAAACCTTAACAGTTGGGGTAAAACACGTCTTAACCAATTCTAAGCGTAGGGTCAGTGGAGTTAAGCGTGTTCATGGTCCTGTGCAGCCGGCACCAGCCTTCTTCCCTAGAAGACTCTATCCTGGAACAGAATCACACGGATTTGCCTTCTCGTGACTGACAGTTCACTTAGCAGAGTGTCCTCAAGTTCCGCCCATGCTGAAGCAGGTGTCACTGCCACCGAGCCGGATTTGTTTTGCCCACTCACAGCAGGTCAAACCCTGAGACACCCAGGTCCGCAGCACAGAGCGGGTTATTGGCAAGGCAGCCAAGCGAGGAGATGGAAAACAAATGTCAAGCCTCCCTTCCCCATGGCAAGGGGCTGGGGGGTTACGGGATGTGGAATAAAGAAGCAGGGCGGTTCAGAGGCGTGGGGAGAGATGGTGGCAAACGGCGAGGCCATGGTCCTCGGCCAGCCGGTGGCGTCTTCCTTACAAATCTGGCCAGATGTGTTCTCTGTCGCTGCTCAGAGTCCTGACCCCACCCCTGCCGAGCCCCCCTGCCCTGTATGAACACACTCCATCCGCCTCCTGCAACCTCGGACAAGGACCGTGTGTCAGACAGACGGACGATAAAAGGATGCAGATGAAAAGTCAGGGAGAACGAACTTAATCCTGAGCCTTTCCGCTGAGATCTGGGTCCTCCTGTCTCCTTTCTGTGTCTCCTCTTTCTCTGAGTGCGCCCGTGTGAGGGCTTACCTCCCTTTCATTGGGTTAGAGGGCAGCGGGTGTTCTCGACGAGCTCCTGGGCCGTTACAGGGATCAGATGAGATTAGGGATGAGCAAGCACTCGAGTCTGAAGTGCTCTACAAATGTGGAGGATTATTATTAAACTCCCATTGATTTCTTAATACAGGGGAAAAAAAAAACCCAACCTTCTCCCGTGGAGTTTCCATGGCAAAGAGATGACTGTGCCTCTCACGTTTCCAGCCCCACCTCCCCTTCTCTGCTGGATCCAAAGTTCTGGCCTGGAAATCTAGCTGCCCTGTGATTTATCACTGATTAGACCTCATCATGAATCAGAGGTTTCACGCCTGTTCAGAATCAGGGGCACACATTAGTTTTACTTGGTTCATTGTAGGTTTAAAAGACTTTTTTTTTTAATATGATTTTTTTTGATTGTGGATCATTTAAAAAAATCTTTATTGAGTTTATTAGAATATTGCTTCTGTTTCTTTTCTCTTTTTTAGGCCCAGAGGCAACCAGGGATTGAATCTGCACGTCCTGCATTGGAGGGCAAAGTCTTCATCACTGGAGTGCCAGGGAAGTCTCGAAAAATTATCTTTATTTTGTTGGCAATGTACAGAAACAGGAAAAATAAGAATTCAGGTTTCTGATTTTGGGGAAAAAGTCAAGACTTGGCTGACTTTCCTGGTGGCTCAGTGTAAAGAATCTGCTTGCCAGTGTAGGAGACCTGGGTTTGATCCCTGGGTCAGGAAGACCCCCTGGAGAAAGAAATGGGAACCCACTCAGTATTCTTGCCTGGAGAATCCCATGGACAGAGGAGCCTGGCAGACCACAGTCCGTGGGGTCACAGAGTCCAACACGACTGAGCGACTAACACATCCTCTTGTTTTGCCACCTACAAAAGTGCTCCTGTAGGAGCTCTGGGATCCAGGCATGAGGCTGTAAAAGCTCAGTGCAGTCCTAGATGGAGGAGAGGATTTTTTTTTTTTAAATTTTTAAAATCTTTAATTCTTACATGCGTTCCCAAACATGAACCCCCCTCCCACCTCCCTCCCCACAACATCTCTCTGGGTCATCCCCATGCACCAGCCCCAAGCAAGCTGCACCCTACGTCAGACATGGACTGGCGATTCAATTCTTACATGACAGTATACATGTTAGAATTCCCATTCTCCCAAATCATCCCACCCTCTCCCTCTCCCTCTGAGTCCAAAAGTCCGTTATACACATCTGTGTCTTTTTTCCTGTCTTGCATACAGGGTCGTCATTGCCATCTTCCTAAATTCCATATATATGTGTTAGTATACTGTATTGGTGTTTTTCTTTCTGGCTTACTTCACTCTGTATAATTGGCTCCAGTTTCATCCATCTCATCAGAACTGATTCAAATGAATTCTTTTTTAATGGCTGAGTAATACTCCATTGTGTATATGTACCACAGCTTTCTTATCCATTCATCTGCTGATGGACATCTAGGTTGTTTCCATGTCCTGGCTATTATAAACAGTGCTGCGATGAACATTGGGGTACATGTGTCTCTTTCAATTCTGGTTTCCTCAGTGTGTATGCCCAGCAGTGGGATTGCTGGGTCATAAGGTAGTTCTATTTGCAATTTTTTAAGGAATCTCCACACTGTTCTCCATAGTGGCTGTACTAGTTTGCATTCCCACCAACAGTGTAGGAGGGTTCCCTTTTTCTCCACACCCTCTCCAGCATTTATTGCTTGCAGATTTTTGGATCGCAGCCATTCTGACCCTCATTGTGGTTTTGATTTGCATTTCTCTAATAATGAGTGATGTTGAGCATCTTTTCATGTGTTTGTTAGCCATCCGTATGTCTTCTTTGGAGAAACGTCTATTTAGTTCTTTGGCCCATTTTTTGATTGGGTCGTTTATTTTTCTGGAATTGAGCTGCATAAGTTGCTTGTATATTTTTGAGATTAGTTGTTTGTCAGTTGCTTCATTTGCTATTATTTTCTCCCATTCAGAAGGCTGTCTTTTCACCTTGCTTATATTTTCCTTTGTTGTACAGAAGCTTTTAATTTTAATTAGATCCCATTTGTTTATTTTTGCTTTTATTTCCAGAATTCTGGGAGGTGGATCATAGAGGATCCTGCTGTGATTTATGTCTGAGAGTGTTTTGCCTATGTTCTCCTCTAGGAGTTTTATAGTTTCTGATCTTACATTTAGATCTTTAATCCATTTTGAGTTTATTTTTGTGTACGGTGTTAGAAAGTGATCTAGTTTCATTCTTTTACAAGTGGCTGACCAGTTTTCCCAGCACCACTTGTTAAAGAGATTGTCTTTACTCCATTGTATATTCTTGCCTCCTTTGTCAAAGATAAGGTGTCCATATGTGTGTGGATTTATCTCTGGGCTTTCTATTTTGTTCCATTGATCTATACGTCTGTCTTTGTGCCAGTACCATACTGTCTTGATGACTGTGGCTTTGTAGTAGAGCCTGAAGTCAGCAAGTTGATTCCTCCAGTTCCATTCTTTCTCAAGATTGCTTTGGCTATTCGAGGTTTTTTGTATTTCCATACAAATCTTGAAATTATTTGTTAGTTCTGAAAAAATGTGGCTGGTAGCTTGACAGGGATTGCAGTTGAATTTGTAAATTGCTTTGGGTAGTATACTCATTTTCACGATATTGATT
>NW_017192645.1:0-10178 GCF_001704415.2 Capra hircus
AGGAATCCTTAGGTTCCGCACCGTCTCCACACAAGGTCTTAGGCCCGCATCGACAGGAGAGGAATCCCGAGAGCCCCGAGCAACTCGCATGGGGACTGGCCTTTCCTGAGGCCACCAGATCGGGTCCCTGAGGTCCCCGTCGTAAGTCGAGAGCACCTGACACAACTCGAGAAAATCCAGGATGTTCTCTCCCTCCAGGCAAGATGAGGCCCATTTCCGCTGTGGGGTCTCGAGGCTAATCACATCTAACATCTGGAACTTCCAAAGGGTCCTTCCCACCCTTGCTGCAACTCAAGAAGTTCCCAGACATACCCGTCTCCACTTGAGAGGAAGCACGAGAGTCCCGCCACATCCAAAGGAGCCCCGTTTCCGTCTCCTAGCTCGAGAGGAGGGATCCTTTCCCAGCGTGGTCGGGAAAGAATTCCCGGCGTTCCCGTTGCATCTCAACAGGAGGAGCTCTCCACAGGAAAGGCGAGAGGAACTCCAGGGTCGTGCCACCATTCCAGAGTCCCCTGGATGTCTCAGTCCATTCCAGGGAAAACTGTTTTCCCTGCACTGCCTCGACTTTCAAGCCGAGGATCGACTCACACCAGGGTTGCACGTGGGACAGCCCTGTGGGAAAGCCTCGTGGGAAAGCTTCGAGGGAAAGACACAGATCCCTTGATCCACGCGAAGGGAAGCGCGACACTGCTGCTACAGCTCGGGAGGAAAGCGCACGTGCATGCCCCCACTCGAGACGAGGACTGACTGCCCTGGGAGAATCCAGAAGTACCCTCAAGATCCATGTCTGCACTGGAGAGGAATCCTCAGGTTCCGGCACTGAGTCCACACAAGGTCTTAGGCCCCAGCATCGACGGGAGAGAATCCCGAGAGCCCCCGAGTAACTCCCATGGGGACTGGCCTTTACTGAGGCCACCAGAACGGATCCCTGAGGCCCCTTCGTAAGTCGAGAGCACCTGCCGCAACTCGAGAAAATCCAGGAGGTTCTCCCTCCAGACGAGCTGACGCCCATTTCCGCTGAGGCAAGTAGGGGGTAATCACACTTAAACTCTGGAACTTCCAAAGGGTCTTTCACACCCCTTGCTGCAACTCAAGAAGTTCCCCGACATGCCCGTCTCCACTCTAGAGGAATGGGAGAGTCCCGCCCATATCCAGAGTGGCCCCGTTTCCGCCTGCTAGCTCGAGAGGAGGGTTCCTTTCCCCTGCGTGGTCGGAAAGAATTCCTAGCGTTCCCGGTCGCATCTCAAGAGGAGGCGCTCTCCACAGGAAAGGCGAGAAGAACTCCAGGATCAGGCCCCATTCCCAGAGTCCCCAAGATGTCTCAGTCCATTCCAGGGAAACCTGTTTTCCCTGCGCTGCCTGACTTTCAAGCCGAGGATCGACTCACACCACGGTGGCACATGGGACAGCCCTGTGGGAAAGCCTCGTGGGAAAGCCACAGATCCCTTGATCCTCGCGAAGGGAAGCGTGACACTGCTGCTACAGCTCGGGAGGAAAGCGCACGTGCATGCCCCACTCGAGACGAGGACTGACTCCCCTGGGGAGACTCCAGAAGTACCCCAAGATCCATGTCAGCACTGGAGAGGAATCCTCAGGTTCCCGCACCGAATCCACACAAGGTCTTATGCCCGGGTCCAGCCCCGGTGGATCCAGGGAATTCGAAGGGTGGACGGCGTTGGTGTGGAAAGACTTGTTTATTTATTAATGTAAGATTACATTAGGAAACTATAGTGTAGTAAGAAGATTAAGTGGAGGAAGAGTGCTGAATAGCTTGGTTTTCGCGGACGGCCAATAAAATTCCAGACAAGGAATTTGCACCACCTACGTTGGGCCACCGGCGCCCGCTTGAATATCTAAGGGTGCCTCGCCTTAAGCTCCTTTCGTGCGGGTCTTAACAGCCAGGCCAAGTAAGTAGACCTGGCGAGCCTCCGCTCTCCAGGTGGAGATTCAGCCTGAAGTTATAGTAAAGAGCAGAGAAAAGGAAAGGTAGAGAAGAAGAAAGAGGGAGAAAGACACAGGGGGAGCCAGAGTCCCAAGAAACCAGGCTGAGAGACTAGTTCGAGAAGCTGGTCCGAGAAACTGGCCCCCGGCCCCTGGCCTCCTCCTTTATTGTTCAGAAGGTCTTTTATACTTTTGATAATACATGGAGATCAATGGATAACACAAAATTATGTAGTGTTCACAACCCAGATTCTTTCTGTATATCATTTTGTATACAAAAGGTCTCAGGTAATTTACATTATCTTCTGGCCAAGAGGATTGTTAACACTTTTTGGCTCTCTTCCTTAATGAATGTTAATTTTGTTTCCCCTGAAGTGTTTTTCTTTAATCTGCATCTCCTTAAAGCACTAAAGTTACATCTCTATAGAACAAAGGTGCAGTGGGTTATAACAAAGAAGGTACTTAACTCAAAGATCTAATGTTGCTAATACCAGGTCTACTACTTGTTTTTCACATACCAACTATATCTAAAAATAAAGGATATGAAAATTTGGCAGCAAGCATTGACCCAAAAAATGAAACTTTTAATCAGTCCTATTCTAAAAGATTCTGACTCCTCAGAAGCTCCTGCATTCCTAGGATGTTTTAAGCTTCCTGTGCCTCCTGCGGTCAGGAGGCCTCAAACAATCACAAGCGCAGCTGTACGAGTTCTACAGGCAGGCTAGAAAGCCATCAGAGGGTTTTTGGATTGAAACACTCTTTCAAATGCAGAAGACTAACGCCCTGAATTGACTTTTTCCAGAAAAGGTCAGAAGAGTGAAAAAGCAGAGCACAAAAACCGACAGATTTTTGTTGGGGTACATGCTTAAAAATTTCCTGAGGGATCCCTGAAGTCTGAGCACGCCTTGCGTATGTCAGCTTCCTTCCTCATAACCTTGTCACGGGCGGGCTTCCTCACACTGGCTCCCGGCAGCCTTAGGCCCCGGCATCGACGGGAGAGGAATCCCGAGAGGCCCCCGAGGAACTCGCTTGGGGACTGGCCTGTCCTGAGGCCACCAGAGCGGGTCGGTGAGGTCCCCGTCGTAAGTCGAGAGCACATACCCCAACTCGAGAAAATCCAGGAGGTTCTCCCCTCCCAGGCGAGATGAGGCCCATTTCCGCTGAGGCGTCTCGAGGCTAATCACACCTAAACTCTGGAACTTACAAAGGGTCTTTCACACCCTTGCTGCAACTCAAGAAGTTCCCCGACATACCCGTCTCCACTCGAGAGGAATCACGAGAGTCCCGCGCTCATCCAGAGGAGTCCCGTTTCCGCCTCCTAGCTAGAGAGGAGGGATCCTTCCCCTGCGTGGTCGGGAAAGAATTCCCGGCATTTCCGTCGCATCTCAAGAGGAGGCGCTCTCCACAGGAAAGGCGAGAGGAACTCCAGGGTCGTGCCACCATTCCCAGATCCCCCAGATATCTCAGTCCATTCCAGGGAAACCTGTTTTCCCTGCACTGCCTCGACTTTCAAGCCGAAGATCGACTCACACACGGTGGCACGTGGGACAGCCCTGTGGGAAAGCCTCCTGGGCAAGCCTGGAGGGAAACCACAGATCCCTTGATCCACGCGAAGGGAAGCGTGACACTGCTGGTACTCCTCGGGAGGAAAGCGCACGTGCATGCCGCAACTCGTGACGAGGACTGACTCCCCTGGGGAGACTCCAGAAGTACCCAAAAATCCATGTCAGCACTGGAGAGGAATCCTAAGGTTCCGCCACCGACTCCACACAAGGTCTTAGGTCCCGGCATCGACAGGAGAGGAATCCCGAGAGGCTCCCTAGCAACTCGCATGGGGACTGGCCTTTCCTGAGGCCACCAGAGCGGGTCCCTGTGGTCCCCGTCGTAAGTCGAGAGCACCTGCCGCAACTCGAGAAAATCCAGGAGGTTCTCCCCTACAGGCGAGATGAGGCCCATTTCCGCTGAGGCGTCTGGAGGCAAATCACACCTAACCTCTGGAACTTCCAAAGGGTCCTTCACGCCCTTGCTGCAACTCTACAAGTTCCCCGACATGCCCATCTCCACTCGAGAGGAAGCACTAGAGTCCGGCCCACATCCAGAGGAGCCCCGTTTCCGCCTCCTAGCTCGAGAGGAGGTATCCTTTCCCTTCGTGGTCGGGAGAGAATTCCCCGAGTTCCCGTCGCATCTCTAGAGGAGGCGCTCTCCAGAGGAAAGGCGAGAGGAACTCCAGGGTTGTGCCACCATTCCCAGAGCCCCCCAGATGTCTCAGTCCATTCCAGGGAAACCTCTTTTCCCTGCACTGCCTCGACTTTCAAACCAAGGATCGAGACACACCACGGTGGCACGTGGGACAGCCCTGTGGGAAAGCCTCGTGGGAAAGCCTCGTGGAAAAGCCTCGAGGGAAAGCCACAGATCCCTTGATCCACGCGAAGGGAAGCGTGACACTGCTGCTACAGCTCGGGAGGAAAGCGCAAGTGTATGCCCCCACTCGAGACGAGGCCGGACTCCCCTGGGGAGACTCCAGAAGTACCCGAAGATCCATGTCAGCACTGGAGAGGAATCCTCAGGTTCCGGCACCCACTCCACACAAGGTCTTAGGCCCCGGCATCGACGGGAGAGGAATCCCGAGAGGCCCCAGTGGAACTCGCATGGGGACTCTTCTTTCCTGAGGCCACCAGAGCGGGTCCCTGAGTTCCCCGTCGTAAGTCTAGAGCACCTGCCGCAACTCGAGAAAATCGAGGAGGTTCTCCCCTCCAGGCGAGATGAGGCCCATTTCCGCTGAGGCGTCTCGAGGCTCATCACACCTAACCTCTGGAACTTCCAAAAGGTCTATCACATCCTTGCTGGCAAATCAAGAAGTTCCCCAACTTACCTGTCTTCACTCGAGAGGAAGCACGAGAGTCCCGCCCTCATCCAGAGGAGCCCCGTTTCCGCCTCCTAGCTCGAGGGCAGGGATCCTTTCCCTGCGTGGACGGGAAAGAATTCCCGGCGTTCCCGTCGCATCTCAAGAGGAGGCGCTCTCCACAGGAAAAGCAAGAGGAATTCCAGGGTCGTGTCACCATTCCCAGAGTCCCCCAGATGTCTCAGTCCATTCCAGGGAAACCTGTTTTCCCTACACTGCCTCGACTTTCAACCCGAGGATCGACTCACAACAGGGTGGAACACGGGACGGCCCTGTGGGAAAGCCTCGTGGGAAAGCCTAGCGGGAAAGCCTCGAGGGAAATCCACAGATGCCGTGGTCCAGGCGAACCGAAGCGCAACACTGCTGCTACAGCTGGGGAGGAAAGCACACGTGCATGCCCCCACTCGAGACGAGGACTGACTCCCCTGGGGAGACTCCAGAAGTACCCCAAGATCCATGTCAGCACTGGAGAGCAATCCTCAGGTTCCGGCACCGACTCCACACAAGGTCTTATGCCCCGGCATCGACGAGAGAGGAATCCGGAGAGGCACCCGAGCAATTCGCATGGGGACTGGCCTTTCGTGAGGCCACCAGAGCGGGTCCCTGAGGTACCCGTCGTAAGCCGAGAGCGCCTGCCACAACTCAAGAAACTCCAGGAGTTTCTCCCCTCCAGGCGAATGAGGCCCATTTCCACTGAGGTGTTTCGAGGCTAATCACAACTAACCTCTGAAAATTCCAAACGGTCCTTCACGCCATTGCTGCAACTCAAGAAGTTCCCCGACATACCCGTCTCCACTCGAGAGGTAGCACGACAGTCACGAACACATCCAGAGGAGCCCAGTTTCCGCCTCCTAGCTCGAGAGGAGGGATCCTTTCCCTGCGTTTTCGGGAAAAAATTCCCGGCGTTCCCGGTCGGCATCTCAAGAGGAAGCGCTCTCCACAGGAAAGGCGAGAGGAACTCCAGGGTCCTGCCACCATTCCCAGAGTCCCCCAGAGGTCTCAGTCCATTCCAGGGAAACCTGTTTTCCATGCACTGCCATGACTTTCAAGCCGAGAAACGACTCACACAACGGTGGGCATTTGGGACAGCCGTGTGGGAAACCCTCGTGGGAAAGCCTCGAGGGAAAGCCACAGATCCCTTACTGCCCGCGAAGGGAAGCGCGACACTGCAGCTAGAGCTCAGGAGTACAGCCCACCTGCATGCCCCCATTCGAGACGAGGACTGACTCCCGTGGGGAGACTCCAGAAGTACCCCAAGATCCATGTCAGCACTGGAGAGGAATCCTCAGGTTCCGGCACCCACTCCACACGAGATCGTAGGCCCCGGCATCGACGGGAGAGGAATTCCGAGAGGTCCCGAGCAACTCGCATAGGCAATGGCCTTTCCAGAGGCCACCAAAGCAGGTCCCTGAGGTCCCCGTCCTAAGTCGAGAGCACCTGTCGCAACTCGAGAAAATACAGGAGGTTCTCCCCTCCAGGCGAGATGAGGCCCATTTCCGCTGAGGCGTCTCGAGGCTGATCAAAACCTAACCTCTGGAACTTGCAAAGGGTCCTTCACACCCTTGCTGCAACTCAAGAAGTTCCCCGACATACCCGACTCCACTCGAGAGGAAGCACGAGAGTTCCGCCCACATCCAGAGGAGCCCCGTTTCCGCTTCCTAGCTTGAGAGGAGGGATCCTTTCCCTGCGTGGTCGGGAAAGAATTTCCGGCGTTCCCGTCGCAACTCAAGAGGAGGCGCTCTCCACAGGAAATGCGAAAGTAATTCCAGGGTCGTGCCACCATTCCCAGAGTCTCCCAGAGGTCTCCGTCCATTCCAGGGAAACCTGTTTTCCCTGCTCTGCCTTGACTTTCAAGCCGAGGATCGACGCACACCTCGGTGGCACGTGGGACCGCCCTGTGGGAAAGCCTCGTGGGAAAGCCTCATGGGAAAGCCCTCTAGGGAAAGACACAGATCCCTTGATCCACGCGAAGGTAAGCGTGACACTGCTGCTGTCAGCTCGGGAGGAAATCGCACGTGCATGCCCCAACTCGAGACGAGGACTGACTCCCCTGGGGAGACTCCAGAAGTACCCCAAGATCCATGCCAGCACTGTAGAGGAATCCTCAGGTTGCGACACTGACTCCACACAAGGCCTTAGGCCCAAGCATCGAAGGGAGAGAAACCCTAGAGGCCCCCGAGCAACTCGCAATGGGACTGGCCTTTCCTGAGGCCACCAGAGTGGGTCCCTGAGGTCCCAGGGCGTAAGTCGAGAGCACCTGCCGGCAACTCGAGAAAATCCAGGAGGTTCTCCCCTCCAGGCGAGAAGAGTCTCATTTCCGCTGAGGTTTCTCCGAGGCTAATCACACCTAACCTCTGGAACTTCCAAAGGGTCCTTCACACCCTTGCTGCAACTCAAGAAGTTCCCCGACATACCGTCGCCACTCGACAGGAAGCACGAGAATCCCACCCACACCCAGAGGAGCCCTGTTTCCGCGTCCTAGCTCGAGAGGTGGGATCCTTTCCCTGCGTGGTCAGGATAGAAATACCCTGTGTTCCCCGTCACATCTCAAGAGGAGGCGCTCTCCACAGGAAAGGCGATAGGAACTCCAGGGTCGTGCCACCATTCCCAGAGTCCCCTGGATGTCTCAGTCCATTCCAGGGAAAACCTGTTTTCCCTGCACTGCCTCGACTTTCAAGGCCGAGGATCGACTCACACCATGGTGGCACGTGGGACAGCCCTGAGGGAAAGCCTTGTGGAAAAGCCTCTTGGGAAAGCCACAGATCCTTGATCCACGCGAAAGGGAAGCTTGACACTGCTACTACAGCTCGGGAGGAAAGCGCACGTGCATCGACCCACTCGAGACAAGGACTGACTCTACTGGGGAGACTCCAGAAGTACCCCAAGATCCTTGTCAGCACTGGAGAAGAATCCTCAGGTTTCGGCACCGACTCAACACAAGGGCCTAGGCCCCGGCATCGACGGGGGAGGAAACCTGAGAGGCCCCCGAGCAACTCGCATGGGGACTGGCCTGTCCTGAGGCCACCAGAGCGGGTCCCTGAGGTCCCCATCGTAAGTCGAGAGCACCTGCCGCAACTCGAGAAAATCTAGGAGGTTCTACCCTCCAAGCGAGATGAGGCCCATTTCTGCTTAGGCAAATAGGGGTTAATCACACTAAACTCTGGAATTTCCTAAGGGTCCTTCACACCCTTGCTGCAACTCAAGAAGTTCCCCGACATACCCGTCTCCACTCAAGAGGAACACGAGAGTCGCGCCCACTTCCAGAGTGGCCCCGTTTCCGCCTGCTACCTCGAGAGGAGGGATCCTTTCCCTGCGTGGTCGGGAAAGAATTCCTAGCGTTCCTGTCGCATCTCAAGAGGAGGCGCTCTCCACAGGAAGGCGAGAGGAACTCCAGGATCAGGCCCCATTCCCAGAGTCCCCCAGATTTCTCAGTCTATTCCAGGGAAACCTGTTTTCCCTGCACTGCTTCGACTTTCAAGTCGCGGTTCAACTCACACCACGGTGGCACGTGAGACAGCCCTGTGGGGAAGCCTCGTGGGAAAGCCTTGTGGGAAAGCGTCGTGGGAAAGCCTCGAGGAAAAGCCCCTGATGACTTGATCCACGCGAAGGGAAGCGTGACACTGCTGCTACAGCTCGGAAGGAAAGCGCACGTGCATGCCCCTACTCGAGACGAGGACTGACTCCCCTTGGGAGACTCCAGAAGTACACCAAGATCCATGTCATCACTGGAGAGGAATCCTCAGGTTCCGGCACTGACACCACACAAGGTCTTAGGCCCAGCATTAACGGGAGAGGAATCCCGAGAGGCCCCAGAGCAACTCTAATGGGGACTGGCATTTCCTGAGGCCACCAGAGCGGGTCCCTGAGGTCCCCGTCGTAAGTCGAGAGCACCTGCCGCAACTCGAGAAAAATGCAGGAGGTTCTCCCCTCCAGGCGAGATGAGGCCCATTTCCGCTGAGGCGTCTCCAGGATATTCACCTAACTCTGAACTTCCAAAGGGTTCTTCACACCCTTGCTGCAACTCAAGAAGTTCCCCGACATACCCGTCTCCACTCGAGAGGAAGCACGAGAGTCCCGCCCACATCCAGAGGAGCCAGTTTCCCCCTGCTAGCTCGAGAGGTGGGATTCTTTCCCTGCGTGGTCGGGAAAGAATTCCCGGCGTTCCCGTCCCATCTCAAGAGGAGGCACTCTCTACAAGAAAGGCGAGAGGAAACTCCAGGGTCGCCACCATTCCCAGAGTCCCCCGGATGTCTCAGTCCATTCCAGGGAAACCTGATTTCCCTGCACTGCCTCAACTTTCAAGCCGAGGATCGACTCACACCACGGTGGCACGTGGGACAGCCCTGTGGGAAAGCCTCTTGGGAATGCCTCGTTGGAAAGCTCCTGATCCGTTGATCCACGCGAAGGGAAGCGTGACACTGCTGCTACAGTTCGGGAGGAAAGCGCACGTGCATGTCCACTCGAGACGAGGACTGGCACCCCTGGGGAGACTCCAGAAGTACCTCAAGATCATGTCAGCACTGGAGAGGAATCGTCAGGTTCCAGCACCGACTCCACACAAGGTCTTAGGCCCCGCATCGACGGGAGAGGAATCTCAAGAGGCCCCGAGCAACTCTAATGGGGACTGGCCTTTCCTGAGGCCACCAGAGCGGCTCCCTGAGGTCCCTGCGTAAGTTCAGAGCACCTGCCGCAACTCGAGAAAATCCAGGAGGTTCTCCCCTCCAGGCAAGATGAGGCCCATTTCCGCTGAGGCGTCTCGAGGCTAATCACATCTAACATCTGGAACTTCCAAAGGGTCCTTCAACCCTTGCTGCAACAGAAGAAGTTCCCCGACATACCCGTCTCCACTCAAGAGGAAAGCACGAAGTCCACCCCACATCGACAGTAGCCCGTTTCCGCCTCCTAGCTCGAGAGGAGGGATCCTTTCCCTGCGTGGTCGGAAAGAATTCCCGGCGTTTCCGTCGCATCTCAAGAGGAGACGCTATCCACAGGAATGGCGAGACGAACTCCAGGTCGTGCCACCATTCCCAGAGTCCCCAGATGACTCCGTCCATTCCAGGAAACCTTTTTCCCTGCACTGCCTCGACTTTCAAGCCGAGGATCGACTCACACCACGTGGCACGTGGGCCCTGTGGGAAAGCCTCGTGGGAAAGCCTCGTGGGAAAGCCCGAGGAAAGCCACAGATGCGTTGATCCATGGAAGGAAAGCGCGACACTGCTGCTAAAGCTCGGGAGGAAAAGGCACGTCATGCCCGCACTCGAGTCGAGGACTGACTCCCCTGGGGAGACTCCAGAAATACCCCAAGATCCATGTCAGCACTGGAGAGGAATCCTCA